>NC_060198.1:31986767-31991767 GCF_021184085.1 Oncorhynchus gorbuscha | reverse complement strand
TCCGTTTCTCCCTCTCTCTCTCCGTTTCTCTCTCTCTCTCTGTTTCTCTCTCCCTCTCTCTCCCTCTCCCTCTCTCTGTTTCTCCCTCCCTCTCTCTGTTTCTCCCTCCCTCCCTCTGTTTCTCCCTCCTTCTCTCTTTTTACCCCCCCTCCCTCTGTTTCTCCCTCCTTCTCTCTGTTTACCCCCCCTCTCTCTGTTTCTCCCTCTCTCTGCTTCTCCCTCTCTCTCTCTCTCTCTCTCTCTCTCTGTTTCTCCCTCCCTCCCTCTGTTTCTCCCTCCCTCTCTCTCTCTCTGTTTCTCCCTCTCTCTTTCTGTTTCTCTCCCTCTCCCTTTCTCTCTGTTTCTCCATCTCTCTCTCTCTCTGTGTTTCTCTCTCTCTCTCTGTTTCTCCCTCTCTCTCTTTCTCCTCTCTCTCTCTGTTTCTCCCTCTCTCTCTCCGTTTCTCCCTCTCTCTCCGTTTCTCCCTCTCTCTGTTTCTCTCTCTCTGTTTCTCTCCCTCCTTTCTCAGTTTCCCCCCTCTCTCTCTGTTTCTCCCTCCCTCTCTCTGTTTCTCCCTCTCTTTCTCTCTCTCTGTTTCTCCCTGCCTCCCTCTGTTTCTCCCTTCCTCTCTCTGTTTCTCCCTTCCTCTCTCTGTTTCTCCCCTCTCTCTCTATTTCTCCTCCCTCTCTCTGTTTCTCCCTCTCTCTCCCTCTCTGTGTTTCTCTCTCTCTCTCTGTTTCTCCCCCTCTCTCTCTATTTCTCCTCCCTCTCTCTGTTTCTCCCTCTCTCTCCCTCTCTGTGTTTCTCTCTCTATCTCTGTTTCTCCCTCTCTCTCTCTCTCTCTCTCTCTCTGTCTCTATCTCTACCCCCACCTCCCCCTCTCTCTGTTTCTCTCTCTCTCTCTCTCTCTCTCTCTCTCTCTCTCTCTCTCTCTCTCTCTCTCTCTCTCTCTCTCTCTCTGTTTCTCCTTCCTCTCTCTGTTTCTCCCCCTCTCTCTCTATTTCTCCCTCCCTCTCTCTGTTTCTCCCTCTCTCTCCTCTCTGTGTTTCTCTCTCTCTCTGTTTCTCCCCTCTCTCTCTATTTCTCCCTCCCTCTCTCTGTTTCTCCCTCTCTCTCCCTCTCTGTGTTTCTATCTCTCTCTCTGTTTCTCCCTCTCTCTCTCTTTCTCACTCTCTCTCTGTTTCTCCCCCTCTCTCTCTATTTCTCTCCCTCTCCCTTTCTCTCTGTTTGTCCATATCTCTCTCTCTCTCTCTCTCTCTCTCTCTCTCTCTCTCTCTCTCTCTCTCTCTCTGTCTCTATCTCTACCCCCACCTTCTCTCTCTCTCTGTTTCTCCCTCTCTCTCTCTTTCTCACTCTCTCTCTCTGTTTCTCCATCTCTCTCTCTCTGTGTTTCTCTCTCTCTCTGTTTCTCCCTCTCTCTCTCTTTCTCCCTCTCTCTCTGTTTCTCCCTCTCTCTCTCCTTCTCCCTCTCTCTCTGTTTCTCCCTCTCTCTCTGTTTCTCTCTCTCTCTGTTTCTCTCCCTCCTTCTCTCAGTTCCCCCCCCTCTCTGTTTCTCCCTCCCTCTCTCTGTTTCTCCCTCTCTCTCTCTCTGTTTCTCCCTGCCTCCCTCTGTTTCTCCTTCCTCTCTCTGTTTCTCACTTCCTCTCTCTCTTTCTCCCTCTCTCTCTCTGTTTCTCCCTCTCTCTCCGTTTCTCCCTCTCTCTCTGTTTCTCTCCCTCCTTCTCTCAGTTTCCCCCCTCTCTCTCTGTTTCTCCTCCCTCTCTGTTTCTCCTCTCTTTCTCTCTCTCTGTTTCTCCCTGCCTCCCTCTGTTTCTCCCTTCCTCTCTCTGTTTCTCACTTCCTCTCTCTGTTTCTCCCCCTCTCTCTCTATTTCTCCCTCCCTCTCTCTGTTTCTCCCTCTCTCTCCTCTCTCTATTTCTCTAACTCTCTCTCTCTCTCTCTCTCTGTTTCTCCCTCTCTCTGTCTCTCCCTCTGTTTCTCTCTCTCCCCTGTTTCTCCCCCTCTCTCTCTCTCTCTCGCTCTCTTTCTCTCTGATTCTACCTCCCCCTCTCTCTGTTTCTCTCCTCCCTCTCTCTCTTTCTCTTTCTCTTTCTTTCTCTCTCTCTCTCTCTCTCTCTCTCTCTCTCTCTCTCTCTCTCTCTCTCTCTCTCTCTCTCTCTCTCTCTCTCTCTCTCTCTCTCTCTCTCTCTCTCTCTCTCTCTCTCTCTCTGTTTCTCTCTCTCTCTCTCTGTTTCTCCCTCTCTCTTTCTGTTTCTCTCCCTCTCCCTTTCTCTCTGTTTCTCCATCTCTCTCTCTCTCTCTCTCTCTCCCTCTCTGTTTCTCCCTCTCTCTCTCTTTCTCCTCTCTCTCTCTGTTTCTCCCTCTCTCTCTTTCTCCCTCTCTCTCTCTCCGTTTCTCCCTCTCTTTCTCCGTTTCTCCCTCTCTCTCTCCGTTTCTCCCTCTCTATCTGTTTCTCCCTCCCTCTCTCTCTCTGTTTCTCCCTCCCTCTCTCTGTTTCTCTCTCTCTCTCTCTCTCTCTCTCTCTCTCTCTCTCTCTCTCTCTCTCCTCTCTGTTTCTCTCTCTCTCTCTCTCTCTCTCTCTCTCTCTCTCTCTCTCTCTGTTTCTCCTTCCTCTCTCTGTTTCTCCCCCTCTCTCTCTATTTCTCCCTCCCTCTCTCTGTTTCTCCCTCTCTCTCTCCCTCTCTGTGTTTCTCTCTCTCTCTGTTTCTCCCCCTCTCTCTCTATTTCTCCCTCCCTCTCTCTGTTTCTCCCTCTCTCTCCCTCTCTGTGTTTCTATCTCTCTCTCTGTTTCTCCCTCTCTCTCTCTTTCTCACTCTCTCTCTGTTTCTCCCCCTCTCTCTCTATTTCTCCCTCTCCCTTTCTCTCTGTTTGTCCATATCTCTCTCTCTCTCTCTCTCTCTCTCTCTCTCTCTCTCTCTCTCTCTCTCTCTCTCTCTCTCTCTCTCTCTCTCTCTCTCTGCTCTGTCTCCTCTCTCTTTCTCTCTATCTCTCTGTTTCTCCCTCTCTCTCCCCGTTTCTCCCTCTCTCTCTGCGTTTCTCCCTCTCTCTCCTGTTTCTCCCTCTCTCTGTTTCTCCCTCTCTCTCCGTTTCTCCCTCTCTCTCTCCGTTTCTCTCTCTCTCTCTGTTTCTCTCTCCCTCTCTCTCCTCTCCCTCTCTCTGTTTCTCCCTCCCTCTCTCTGTTTCTCCCTCCCTCCCTCTGTTTCTCCTCCTTCTCTCTTTTTACCCCCCTCCCTCTGTTTCTCCCTCCTTCTCTCTGTTTACCCCCTCTCTCTGTTTCTCCTCTCTCTGCTTCTCCCTCTCTCTCTCTCTCTCTCTCTCTCTCTGTTTCTCCCTCCCTCCTCTGTTTCTCCTCCCTCTCTCTCTCTCTGTTTCTCCCTCTCTCTTTCTGTTTCTCTCCCTCTCCCTTTCTCTCTGTTTCTCCATCTCTCTCTCTCTCTGTGTTTCTCTCCTCTCTCTGTTTCTCCCTCTCTCTCTCTCTCTTTCTCTCTCTCTGTTTCTCCCTCTCTCTCTCTCTCGTTTCTCCCTCTCTCTCCGTTTCTCCCTCTCTCTGTTTCTCTCTCTCTGTTTCTCTCCTTTCTTTTCTCCCCCCCCCCTCTCTCTCTGTTTCTCCCTCCCTCTCTCTGTTTCTCCCTCTCTTTCTCTCTCTCTGTTTCTCCCTGCCTCCCTCTGTTTCTCCCTTCCTCTCTCTGTTTCTCCCTTCCTCTCTCTGTTTCTCCCCCTCTCTCTCTATTTCTCCCTCCCTCTCTCTGTTTCTCCCTCTCTCTCCCTCTCTGTGTTTCTCTCTCTCTCTCTCTGTTTCTCCCCCTCTCTCTCTATTTCTCCCTCCCTCTCTCTGTTTCTCCTCTCTCTCCCTCTCTGTGTTTCTCTCTCTATCTCTGTTTCTCCCTCTCTCTCTCTCTCTCTCTCTTCTCTCTATCTCTACCCCCACCTTCTCTTCTCTCTGTTTCTCCCTCTCTCTCTTTTCTCTCTCTCTCTCTCTGTTTCTCCATCTCTCTCTCTCTGTGTTTCTCTCTCTCTCTGTTTCTCCCTCTCTCTCTCTTCTCCCTCTCTCTCTGTTTCTCCCTCTCTCTCTCCTTCTCTCTCTCTCTCTGTTTCTCCCTCTCTCTCTGTTTCTCTCTCTCTCTGTTTCTCTCCCTCCTTCTCTCAGTTCCCCCCTCTCTCTGTTTCTCCCTCCCTCTCTCTGTTTCTCCCTCTCTCTCTCTCTGTCCCTGCCTCCTCTGTTTCTCCCTTCCTCTCTCTGTTTCTCACTTCCTCTCTCTCTTTCTCCTCTCTCTCTCTGTTTCTCCCTCTCTCTCTCCGTTTCTCCCTCTCTCTCTGTTTCTCTCCCTCCTTCTCTCAGTTTCCCCCCTCTCTCTCTGTTTCTCCCTCCCTCTCTCTGTTTCTCCTCTCTTTCTCTCTCTCTGTTTCTCCCTGCCTCCCTCTGTTTCTCCCTTCCTCTCTCTGTTTCTCACTTCCTCTCTCTGTTTCTCCCCCTCTCTCTCTCTATTTCTCCCTCCCTCTCTCTGTTTCTCCCTCTCTCCCTCTCTCTATTTCTCTAACTCTCTCTCTCTCTCTCTCTCTGTTTCTCCCTCTCTCTGTCTCTCCCTCTGTTTCTCTCTCTCCCCTGTTTCTCCCCCTCTCTCTCTCTCTCGCTCTCTTTCTCTCTGATTCTACCTCCCCCTCTCTCTGTTTCTCTCTCCCTCCCTCCCTCCTCTCTTTCTCTTTCTCTTTCTTTCTCTCTCTCTCTCTCTCTCTCTCTCTCTCTCTCTCTCTCTCTCTCTCTCTCTCTCTCTCTCTCTCTCTCTCTCTCTCTCTCTCTCTCTCTCTGTTTCTCCCTCTCTCTTTCTGTTTCTCTCCCTCTCCCTTTCTCTCTGTTTCTCCATCTCTCTCTCTCTCTCTCTCTCCCTCTCTGTTTCTCCCTCTCTCTCTCTTTCTCCCTCTCTCTCTCCGTTTCTCTCTCTCTCTCTGTTTCTCCCTCTCTCTCTTTCTCCCTCTCTCTCTCCGTTTCTCCCTCTCTTTCTCCGTTTCTCCCTCTCTCTCTC
>NC_060198.1:31961767-31976767 GCF_021184085.1 Oncorhynchus gorbuscha | reverse complement strand
TGGGGTGTTTGCTAAGTGGGGCTGGGATGTAGTGTTGGATGGGCTGGGTGGGGTTGGGTTTGGGGTCTTGGCTGATTGGGGCTGGGTGGGGTTGGGGTGGGTGGGTGGGTGGGGGCTGGGTTGGGGTGTTGGCTGGGTGGGTTGGGGTTTTGTGTTGGGGATGGGTGGGGTTGGGGTGTGGCTGGGTGGGGGTGGGGTGTTGGCTGATGGCTGGGTGGGGTTTTGTATGTTGGATGGGTGGGGTTGGGGTGTTGGCTGTGTTGGGGTGCGGTGTTGGCTGAGTGGGGCTGGGTTGGGTTGGGGTGTTGGATGGGTGGAGTTGGGGTGTTGGCTGGGTTGGGTTGGGTTGTTGGCTGAGTGGGGTTGGGGTGTTGGCTGAGTGGGGCTGGGTGGGGTTGGGTTGGGGTGTTGGATGGGTGGGTGGAGTTGGGGTGTTGGCTGGGTGGGGCTGGGTTGGGGTGTTCGCTGGATGGGGTTGGGTTGGGGTGTTGTTTGAGTGTGGTTGGGGTGTTGGATGGGCTGGGTGTGGTTGGGTTGGGGTGTTGGCTGAGTGGGGCTGTGTTTGGGTGTTGGATGAGTGGGGCTCGGTTGGGGTGTTGGCTGGGTGGGGTTGGGTTGGGGTGTTGGATGGGTGGGGTTGGGTTGGGGTGTTTGCTAAGTGGGGCTGGGATGTAGTGTTGGATGGGCTGGGTGGGGTTGGGTTGGGGTGTTGGCTGAGTGGGGCTGGGCGGGGTTGGGGTGTTGGCTGGGTGGGTGGGTGGGTGGGGCTGGGTTGGGGTGTTGGCTGGGTGGGGTTGGGATGTTGGATGGGTGGGGTGTCGGTGTTGGCTGGGTTGGGTTGTGGTGTTGGCTGAGTGGGGCTGGGTCGGGTTGGGGTGTTGGATGTGTGGAGTTGGGGTGTTGGCTGGGTGGGTGGGGCTGGGTTGGGGTGTTGGCTGGGTGGGGTTTTGTATGTTGGATGGGTGGGGTTGGGGTGTTGGCTGTGTTGGGTTGCGGTGTTGGCTGAGTGGGGCTGGGTCGGGTTGGGGTGTTGGATGGGTGGAGTTGGGGTGTTGGCTGGGTTGGGTTGGGTTGTTGGCTGAGTGGGGCTGGGTGGGGTTGGGTTGGGGTGTTGGATGGGTGGGTGGAGTTGGGGTGTTCGCTGGATGGGGTTGGGTTGGGGTGTTGTTTGAGTGTGGTTGGGGTGTTGGATGGGCTGGGTGTGGTTGGGTTGGGGTGTTGGCTGCGTGGGGCTGTGTTTGGGTGTTGGATGAGTGGGGCTCGGTTGGGGTGTTGGCTGGGTGGGGTTGGGGTGTTGGATGGGTGGGGTTGGGTTGGGGTGTTTGCTAAGTGGGGCTGGGTGGGGTTGGGTTGGGTTGTTGTTTGAGTGTTGGATGGGCTGGGTGGGGTTGGGTTGGGGTGTTGGCTGAGTGGGGCTGGGCGGGGTTGGGGTGTTGGATGGGTGGGGTTGGGGTGGTTGGCTGGGTGGGTGGGTGGGGCTGGGTTGGGGTGTTGGCTGGGTGGGGTTGGGATGTTGGATGGGTGGGGTGTGTTGGCGGTGTTGGCTGGGTTGGGTTGTGGTGTTGGCTGGGTGGGGCTGGGTTGGTTTGGGGTGTTGGATGTGTGGGATTGTTGGGGTGTTGGCTGAGTGGGGTTGAGTTGGGTGTTGGCTGAGTGTGTTTGGGTTGGGTGTTGGCTGGGTGGGGTTGTGTTGGGTGTTGGCTGAGTGCGTTTGGGGGAATGGGGTGGGAGGTTGAGTGTGAAGGCCCACAAATGTTTTGTTTTGTTTCCCTGTTTTATTATAGCTTAAACTCTGTATGTATTTCATACTTTTTTTTCCCTCGTTTGAGTTGCAGCCTACGGGTATAGGTTTTATTAACATATAATTTGAAATTGATAATATACCTGCAACCTTCCCAATTTAAAAAAATAGTTAAAAAATTGATAAATAAATAGATAAATAAAAATATTAAAAATGCTAATGAGTTAAAAAAGGAACAAAATTGGTCTGCCTGTGTAAACACAGCATAAGGGTGTTTTTTGAGCAGTGGCTGATAAGTAGAGGCTGTGTGTGTCTGTGATTGTGTGTATTTTGTGTGTACACAACAGTGTGTTTGTGAGGTCAGAATAATGTCTGTGTCTAAGTGTGCACTTTCGGTCATTAGTGAAATTGTGTGCATCTGTTTGTGGGTTTCTGCAATTAGGACAGCGTATGTATGAATATGCGTACGTTTGTATGAATAAATATTATGGGAGTGGTTTGTTTTTAATCAAATATGTTTGTGTGTGTGTGTCTTGTGTGTCTGTGTGTGTGTGTGTGTGTGTGTCTGTGTATGTGTGTGTGTGTGTGTGTATGTGTGTGTCTGTGTGTGTGTGTCTGTGTGTATTGGTGGCAGGATGGTGTGTTAGCTGTGTCTGGATGGTAATAAGGCTTGTTTTATCTACATTCATATTGTAGGGGGGTTGGGATGGGGGGAGTCACACCATTTTCATTCTTTTCATTTATTCGAGCTTTATCCCCCCCCCCCCCGCGCTGACATCAGAATAATAATGAAAGTTGTGAGCTGGGTGCCTGGGCTTTATTACTAACAGTTTGTCTCTAGCAGGCAGCTCTCCCTCTCTGTAACCCAGGGTTAGTGTAGCTTCCTTCAGGCCCATGGTATCTAAGGGACACAGCTTCACGCACATCTGCTCATTCCCTTACTGATGTCCTGCTGATGGCACATGCTAGCATTTTTAAAGACCCTGTGCAGTCAAAATTCAGTTTTTCAATGTTTTTGTCAAATATTGTACAACAGCTGATGAATGGAACACTGTAAATGTGTTATTTCCTGATAGTTTCTGTTGAAAATACAATCTATGCAGGACCTTCTAATCAGCAGGTTTTGCATGGGTTGAGTTTTAGCTTACCTGGTAACATCACCAGGCGGTATAAGTTCATAGACCAATCACAAAGAGAGGTCTAAACCCCTCTACCAACAGCTAGTTTTCAGGTTACATATCCATCCTATGAGGCCCACCCCATTAGGTCCCTCACTCAGACCACTCCCACAGTCCTAGCAAAATTATCGCTTTGACCATTTGACCCCCACAAGAGCCAACTTCTGTCTGTAGAGTCTGAACAGTTGGGCTGCACACTAATATGACCACACCATCGAAAGGCAGTGGCGTGTATCCATGGGTGCCAAGGGAAGCCAGGCTTCCCAAAAATATAAAATTATGTACATTTCACCTCTCTGTGTTTCATCATTTCCCTTCAATTCACAAGAGGCTGAATGTATCTCACCGGAGAGAAGGCATCCGAGTGAACAAAACAGCGCCCCTCTGTCTTTGTATGTGCAGCCCATCTATCTGATGCTGTCTGGTCAAAAAGTGTATGATATTGTTGCCACCTGTAGCATTAAAGGCAAGGGAGGCCAGGATGCATTTAAACTGAGTGAGCTCAACTGGGAATGGTCCTGGTGAAGCCAGCTTGGATTTGGCTTCACACCAATCACATCACATCAAGCCAAATGCCATTAACATAAACAAACTTTATTTGTTGCATCTTGCTGTGTTGTCGTGCTCTTGTGGCTAGCTAGCTAGCTAAAATTGTCCCTTTCCTAAATTAGCCATGGACGGAGATAGGGTTTTGACTTGTGGTTTTAGTTAATTCTCCTAACTGGCCATTGATTATAGTGTCGATTCTGATCTGATTCTGATCTGATTCTGATCAATAGATTCACACATTGTGCCTCTGGCCTGAGAGGATGGAAGTTCAACATGTAGCTAGATGTAGTAGGCTAATGTTAACTGGCTGACTAATTGTTGCCCATGAAAGGAAGATAGTCTAGCGAGCAAGCAATTTAGCCAAGTCGCCTAGTGTTTCTGTACAATTAGGGTGAGTTAACATGTTTTTTCGACATATGCACGCACGTACACAGAAATCAGTACCATGGACAGCCACGTGATATTTAGCTTACTTTGATTGGACTAAATCGGTTTGGGTATCTTTTAATTGCCACTGTTTTAGACTAATCATAGTTGATTTAATGATGTTGAAATGTTGAAGTTGAAATGGTGCTGGAATAGTGGAGGCAGCTCCTGTTTTCTTTGTGACTTGCGGGCAGTGGCGGTCCTAGGCCATTTCAACTGGGGGGGCAAGCTGGGGCCAGTTGTACTGTTAGAGGGGCCAGTTACATTAGATGTTATTGTTGTCATATCATTTTCTTCACTGCACAGCAGGCATTAGCAGGCAAAAGACCATGTTCATATAATCATCATCGTTGCCACTGTCTAATAACGGATGTAAAAAAAAAACGATAGCAAAAATGAGTTATGTAAAAATGATTTCCCCCCCCAGAACTGCCAATGCTTGCGGGAACTATCCATGGTTCTAAATCAGTAGTTGTTTAGTGGTCCGAATATTTCAGCAACATTAACTTGCTTGACCATGCTGTAGGTCATGTAACTGTTTGTTTCATGCAATATGCTTTGTGGACTTTATCGGACAGATGTTGCTCTCCGGTTTTGTGATGAAACAAAGGCATGGTTGAATTTATTCTGCCACTGTGTCTTGTTATTGTCTCGGTCTTTAGGCCTATATATCACTAACAGGTTAATTATCACAACACATAAGTGGTAATATGGCTTTTCCCCCCTGGCTTGGCTTCCCCAGTGATTTTATCCGCGCACCCCTACTGTCGAAAGGTGAGACTCTCGCAAAAACACATACGTGTTGGTTGTTTAGCTCTAGGATGCACACAAGACTCGTCTGAATGTAGCCCGGTACCAGTTGAACAACTGGATGGAAGTATAGTACACGGAAGTAGTTCCGTGTCAAAGAAAAGGGTTAATTATGCGTAAAAAAAAGATATACATCCTGATCTTTCTTAATGCTCTAAGATACAAACTTTAAAACAATCCTCCTTTTCATTTATTTTTGGACTGTCTGCTTTGCCATGTATCAAATCTAATCAAGTTCTATTGGTCACCGACACATATTTAGCGGATGATATTGTGAGATCTAAAGTAAAAGAATGGAGTTAAGAAATTTATAAATATTAGGACGAGCAATGTTGGAGTGGCATTGAGTAAAATACAGTAGAATAGAATACAGTATATACATATGAGATGAGTAAAGCAGTAAGTAAACATTATTAAAGTGACTACTTTTCCATTATGTAGGTGACCAGTGATTCCATGTATATGTATATAGGGCAGCAGCCTCTAAGGTGCAGGGTTGAGTAACCGGGTGGAAGCCGGCTAGTGATGGCTATTTAACAGTCTGATGGCCTTGAGATAGAAGCTGTTTTTCAATCTCTCAGAAACCACAGCAGTCGATCATCATGGTCCTCTGTGGGCCCCAGCCTCTTGTGGAGGAAACCAACAGTGTGTGTGGAAGTTGGATTTTTATAACAGCCAGTCAACCTGAGTAGAGACTGCTTTCATAAATGTTTTACAAATTCAACTAGTTATCTTGTCCATGCTGTATAATGTACCTGTTTCAGAGTCTGAGTGGCTGACTGTGTCTCCCCATGTGTATCAGACTGTTCATCCTCTCTCTCTCTCTCTCTCTCTCTCTCTCTCTCTCTCTCTCTCTCTCTCCCCCTCAAGCCCAATACACTCTGGAAAGTTAGTTATCAGAAGAATGACAGATGCTGAAAGAGGAACCTGTTGCTATGGTTACTTGTTTTATGGATGTGTATAATAGCTACATTTACCTAAAAAGCCTCTGCCTCTGATGGGTATTACTGGTTGATGTTTCGGCACATGACCCCCACACATACATTATGAGTGCTGTTGGGATGTTTCTGCAGCCTTGCCCTCTGAACCCCCCCGCGGAGAAGTCACAGTGCTCTGAAAGTATCTCATTCACTCGCCTGAAACTCCAACCATTTCCACCCCTCCCTCCCTCCCCTACAGCTTGAGGCATCCACTCCGCCTTCGCCTCCCATGTCGCCGCCATCCCGGAGTGAGTGCTAAACTCTGTGGTTGCTCTTGTAACTGCTGATTGGCTCGCTGCCATAATCACTTAGCACCTAATTAGAAGGACCTGCAGTTGATCACAACCAGCTGCATTGTGAGGTTCCCATACTGTCGATATACAAACTCAACAACACATACCATATACTCATATGCACATACGGTGCATATACTGTGCATGACTTATACTAACAATACATAATGTATGATAACCCCAATTTGTCTTTTTTCATTTATGTGGTGTAAACGGTTTGGTTCAGATGCAGGTTAGTCTTTTCTCTGCACATACAGTGTGTTTCCGTGTTAACATTTGGTCCTAATTAGTGTCTGATGGCTGCTCATACAGCCGGAGTTCTCTATCTGTTCAGTGTTCACTCAGGCTGATCCAGAAAAGCCAGACGTTCAGCCGTTCTCCACTGACACCTAACAGGTTGTTTTACACACTAGCTTAGGCCAGTGAGTAAAACGGGGGTCCTTCAGGGCCTCTCCAGATGTAGCTTCTCCTTCTCATTACTATGTCCTCTGCTCAAGTACCTGCAGGCTCTGTTTTGGCTTCCTCCATGTTCCCCCTCTCTCTCTAGTCTATATCCATCATTTCTGCTAACCAGAGCCTCCATCTCTCCTGCTGTCTGTCTATTGGACGTTCTGCTGCATATCGGCTATTTATAACCTTGCTGTCTTCTTTAGTCTGCATGACTCTCAACACATTTCCTCGTTTATGATATTCAGCGTTTTTATACGTGACCTCCGGCTAGTCGTCGTCTTTTCTCTTCAAACGCCTTGAATCCACTTACCTGTCTCCAGTGATTTCTCTCTCATTGTCCTTTTCTCTCATTCTCTCTCCCCCTTCTCTCTCTCTCCAGAATATCAGGTGTTCCACACCCCGTCATCCTCTCAGCTGGCTTGTTATTCTTGATAAGCCCTGTTGACTCTTCTATTTCTCCTTATATAACAATATTGTTAATAGGACTTCTTGTCCACTGTAATGACTAACTTCGATCACCGCACGTCTCCCAGCGCTGGTCTACTCTCCCATCAGCTCTATTAAATGGTAGAAATATTGGCTTTTGTCTCCTCTCTTTCTCTCCCAATTCGGCGCTTCTGTCCTCTTCATAAGATCCCTGATGCCTCTCAGGTTCTCTCTCTTGCCAACTGCTGTGTCAATCACACTGCTGTTCCCTCCCCTTTATCTTAACTCTCTCATTTCTTCTTCTTCCCACTACCCCTCTCCTCTCGTCCACCGAGTTCACCGTGATCGAGATAGCAGACGATCTCTTCTGTTCACCGTGCATTTTCTGAATCTCAATGTCTCTCGCTCTCCTCTCCATCGCTCCATCTCCCCAGGTGAGATGAGCTGCCCGCCACTACCATTGTGCTCTGCATTATCTCATCTCCTGCTTCCCCTAAAGTCACACCCCTGTTAATAATACTTCAAATCTGTTCATGCAGCGCTACCATTTACATCATCACCCTTCCAAGAATCCATAGTGCTGCAATCTGCCATAATCACTCAACTGAATAGCCTTGTTATTATGGATACCTAGAGAGAGGAATGGAAGTGGATTAGTTTGTTTAGATACAGATTGGTAGTCTGCTAAATGAGTTAACACAGTGACATAGCTGGATAACCCATGTGTGACCATGTGTCACTATAATAGTAATATAACAACCTGGTGTCACCCACAAGGTTTTATATGACACAGAAATATGATGCTTTGACAGTACCATTTTGTCACGGCTAGCTGAAGGACTGGACCAAAGTGCAGCATGGTAAGCGTACATTTTCTCTTTATTCAAAAATGACGCCGACAAAACGAAGAACAAAAACCAAACCGTGAAGCTTTTTGCCAGTATTATTACTGAGACCAAGTCATATTCCTGAGAGACCTGTAGTATTATTACTGAGACCAAGTCATATTCCTGAGAGACCTGTAGTATTATTACTGAGACCAAGTCATATTCCTGAGAGAGACCTGTAGTATTATTACTGAGACCAAGTCATATTCCTGAGAGACCTGTAGTATTATTACTGAGACCAAGTCATATTCCTGAGAGACCTGTAGTATTATTACTGAGACCAAGTCATATTCCTGAGAGAGACCTGTAGTATTATTACTGAGACCAAGTCATATTCCTGAGAGAGACCTGTAGTATTATTACTGAGACCAAGTCATATTCCTGAGAGAGACCTGTAGTATTATTACTGAGACCAAGTCATATTCCTGAGAGACCTGCAGTATTATTACTGAGACCAAGTCATATTCCTGAGAGACCTGTAGTATTATTACTGAGACCAAGTCATATTCCTGAGAGAGACCTGCAGTATTATTACTGAGTCCAAGTCATATTCCTGAGAGAGACCTGTAGTATTATTACTGAGACCAAGTCATATTCCTGAGAGAGACCTGTAGTATTATTACTGAGACCAAGTCATATTCCTGAGAGAGACCTGTAGTATTATTACTGAGACCAAGTCATATTCCTGAGAGACCTGTAGTATTATTACTGAGACCAAGTCATATTCTTGAGAGACCTGTAGTATTATTACTGAGACCAAGTCATATTCCTAAGAGAGACCTGTAGTATTATTACTGAGACCAAGTCATATTCCTGAGAGAGACCTGTAGTATTATTACTGAGACCAAGTCATATTCCTGAGAGAGACCTGTAGTATTATTACTGAGACCAAGTCATATTCCTGAGAGAGACCTGTAGTATTATTACTGAGACCAAGTCATATTCCTGAGAGAGACCTGTAGTATTATTACTGAGACCAAGTCATATTCCTGAGAGAGACCTGTAGTATTATTACTGAGACCAAGTCATATTCCTGAGAGACCTGCAGTATTATTACTGAGACCAAGTCATATTCCTGAGAGACCTGTAGTATTATTACTGAGACCAAGTCATATTCCTGAGAGACCTGCAGTATTATTACTGAGACCAGGGGGGGGGGGCAGGCAGAGATGCAACAGCAGCTTGGCGAGAGGACAACCCCCTGGAGGGTGCTTTAGGAGTCTGCTGCTCTCTCTCAGAGGAGAGGCTGCCAGACTGAAGAGGAGAGACTGGATGTCACAGCACATCTCCCATCCATCAATAACCTAGTAGTCATACTGGAGACGGGAAAGAAGCAGAGCAGAATGGAAAACTAATGCAAGGTACAAAAGGGATCACACATACACACCCAGACACACCCAGACACACCCAGACACACACAGACACACACAGACACACACAGACACATAAAGACACACCCAGACACACCCAGACACACACAGACACACACAGATACATACAGACACACACAGACACACACAGACACATAAAGACACACCCAGACACACCCAGACACACACAGACACACACAGACACACACAGACACATACAGACACACCCAGACACACCCAGACACACCCAGACACACCCAGACACACACAGACACATACAGACACACACAGACACACACAGACACATAAAGACACACCCAGACACACACAGACACACCCAGACACACCCAGACACACAGAGACACACACAGACACATACAGACACACACAGACACACCCAGACACACCCAGACACACCCAGACACACACAGACACACACAGACACACACAGACACACAAAGGCGGAGAAAGTACCTCGTTTAGGTCAGCAACTCACAGCGAATCAGGGCGGAACTGAGTGAATGACATCACCTGGGAATGGAATGTGGCTAGCCACACACAGCACAGCGAATGCAGCCAGACATGAGAGAGTCAGTCCTGTGTGTATCTGTATAGAGTATGCAGGCTGAGGCAACGGCAGTTTTACTTCCTGTCGTTCTGCTGCCTAATACACCAGGCCCCATGGGATACATCTTTCCCAGAATTGCTGGCAGGATCTCAATCTCCCAAGTCAGTGGATAATTAGAAGAAGGTGGCAATCCCGGGTCCCGCTTACAGAGGAAGGACAGATGGCAGCTATCGCAGGCTGCAGAATATATCACTGGCTGACTATCAAACTATACTGTACTCTCTGGCTTCAGCAGAGCCAACACATGGCCGTGCCTTGTCTATATGTCCTCTTTTCCCTATTGGATTGGAAATAATACACGTTGATCATTTTGCCATAATGTCACCATGTACAGTATTTAGCAATACATTCTGATTGAGAAAATAGAACACGTCTGACTTATGACATGATTAATGTGTTGATTTTGAAATGCCGGAGAGGTTGTGTTCTCTAGGGAGAGAGAGAGAGAGAGAGAGAGAGAGAGAGAGAGAGAGAGAGAGAGAGAGAGAGAGAGAGAGAGCTGGTGAGTGTGTGTAGAGATGGAGGAGAAATTGGCCTCCGTTGGCCTGTCTTGGTCTTGCTTGGCTCTGCTCTGCTACGGTTGTATGGGAATTGAACTGGAAGCAACTGTTTCTGACTCACCATCTTTACATAACCGCCAGACAAATAAAAATGTTGTTCACAAATATATATTTAGTTGATGTGGCACCAGGAAATGTGTGCTACTTGCTATGGTATTTATAGATAGGTGTGACAAAACTTGAGATGTTTGCAGATATTCATATTTTTACGTTAATCATATGTTTGATGTAGAAACACGCTGACCGGATTGAAATGCTTCATGAATTTGATTATACTTTCTTTCTTCATATTTCAACTTTTGAGTATCGATGGCTGTCTGTGGGTTTGGTGTGTGTGTGAGTGTTTGTGTGGGTGGATGTGCACACCCATATGAGTGCAGCATCGACAGATGTAGGGTCTTCATTTGAAAATAATCCTGCACCAACAGGAAATGTGAATTATTATGTGGATTATAACTAATAGACATTGTTTTGTAGGGGTTGATACATTTTTCATAAGGGAAAATCAAGTCTGAGATTTTAAAGTGTAAATGACAAACTTTAGAAGCCTTTCTACACGTTGGATGCGCTACAAGATAACGTTTGCTTCTCTGATCAAATGAAGATCCTACATCCGTAGCACCTTACTCGTTCTCTGTAGCAAGCAAAACAAATCATTGCTATTGCTAAAGCATAGGCATGATTCTGAGAAATCCTGCCACCAAACGCATCCAAGCACAAACAGCAATATATGGCTTTGGAATATAGAGCAGCACTTTCCAAGGTAGCGTCTTGACAAGGTTATTGAAAACAGCGTTTCTACATAATGTATGAGAAGCCTTGATGTATAGCCATACAGCCCACTGTTAGGTGTACAGTGGGACCTGGCAATGCACTTCCGCTTGGTCTCTCCCTCCGGCCTCAGGAGAGAGGATTCACTTCTACAGTTCCTGACCTCTGTTAGATCAAAGTGTAAACCCAGCTTGTCTTGTCCTGTCCATCTGTTCTGTGTACTTCGGGAAGTATTCACACCCCTTTGCTTGATGTTTTTTCTTCAACATTTAGTTGTGTTAATAGCCTGAATTAAAAATGGATTCAAGTGAGATTTTATTTTGTCGCTGGCCAACATACAATAACCGATAATGTCAAAGTGGAATTATGTTTTTCTTCTTCTTAAAAAAAAAAAAAAATATATATATATATATATATATATATATATATATATATATATATATATATATATATATATATATATATATATATATATATATATATATAAAGTTGAAATGTCAATAAGTATTCAACCCCTTTGTTATGGCAAGCTTAAATAAGTTCAGGAGTAAAAATGTGCTTAACAGGTCACATAATACGTTTCATGCACTCACGTGATTTTTTAAATAACTACCTCATTTCTGTACCCCACACATCTGTCAGGTCTCTCAGTGAATTTCAAACACAGATTCAACCACAAAGACCAGGGAGCTTTTTCAACCACAAAGACCAGGGAGCTTTTCACAAAGAAGGGCACCTATTGGTAGATGGGTAAAAATAAATACAAAGTTGACATCCTTTTGAGCATTAATTACACTTTGGATGGTGTATCAATACACCCAGTCACTACAGAGATACAGGTTTCCTTCCTAACTCAGTGATTTCACCATGAGGCCAATGGCGACTTTAAAACAGACTTTAATGGCTGTGATATGAGAGAACTGAGGATGGATCAAAAATGGTGTATTTACACAATACCAACCTAATTGAAAGAAGGAAGCAGAATAAAACATATTCCAAAACATCCTTCCTCTTTACAACAAGGTACTAAAGTAGTACTGCAAAACAATGTGGAAAAGCAGTTAAGTTTTTGTCCTGAATACAAAGTGTTATGTTTGGGACTAATCCCATACAACACATTACTGAGTACCAATCACCAGATTTTTAAGCATAGCGGTGGCTGCATCATGTTATGCTTGTCATCGTTAAGGACTGGGGAGTTTTTCAGGATAAAAAAAGAAACGGAATGGAGGTAAGCACAGGGAAAATCCTAGATTAAAACCTGGTTCAGTCTGCTTTCCACCAGACACTGGGGGTTGAATTCAGGACAATAAGCTAAAACACAAGGCTAAATCCACAAGTATCAAGAAGACACTGAATGTTCCTGAGTGGCCGAGTTACAGTTTTCACTTAAATCTGTTTAGAAAATCTATGGCAAGACCTGAAAATGGTGGTCTAGCAATGATCAACAACCAATTTGACAGAGCTTGAACAATTTTGAAAAGAATAATGTTGCACAATCCAGATGTGTCAAGCTTTTAGAGACTTACCCAGAAAAAAGTATGAAAATGTATGCCCTCACTACTGTAATTCACACTGGATAAGAGCGTATGCTAAATGACTCAAATATTTAAAAAAAATCCTGCTCACCACCATCCAGGCTATTAGCTGGTCAAAAGGTCCCCACGGACTGGACCTGGTATTCCCGGTGGATACTGGACTTGTCAGTCTGAGAGCAGGATCCTCTTTAAAATACCATGACCGTTTCTTGGGCCGTGGCCATATGCAAGCAGCAGCACGTGGAGAGCGGATGGAGGAGGGAGGCCGGAGGCTGGGTTTTACTCGGACACTGGCAAATGAATTAACAACAGTGATGAGCCGTCCTGGCCTTTACTCTCTCTCTTCCTCTCTTTCTCTCTCTCTCTCTCTCTCTCTCTCTCTCTCTCTCTCTCTCTCTCTCTCTCTCTCTCTCTCTCTCTCTCTCTCTCTCTCTCTCTCTCTCTCTCTCTCTCTCTCTCTCTCTCTCTCTCTTCTGTCACTTGACCCTTATCAGTCCATTCTCAGCTCCATCCTACTACATAAATATCTCTTGCCCCCATCTCTCACACACAGACTCACACATATGCAAATACGCTGGAGATTTATGTAGTTTATGCACATACCCTTACTGTGAAAACTGTCAGGGTGGGGAGTCTACAGTATATTCCAGTGTAATTCTGGCATAACCTACAGTAACAGCCTAATGAGGTGTCTTTGAGGGTGACGTTAACGCTATGCGCACTCTCGTTCTCTCTCTCACACACACACACACACACACACACACACACACACACACACACACACACACACACACACACACACACACACACACACACACACACACACACACACACACACACACACACACACACACACACACACACACACACCCCTTCTTCCTCTGGTTCTGCTCCTGGGAGTTTTAGTCCCAGTGACAGATGAAGGGACATGTCATTGTGTGTTTAGACCCTGTTCGCTGTCATCCAGGGTGACACTGGAGACCAGCCTTTTGTGGAGGGCAGGTGGGATGAGGACAGGAGACTCCAGGGAGAGGGAGCGTAGGCAGACTAGAGAGTAGAGGAAAACAGAGGGTGAGAGGAGGAGATTGTGGCTGGAGACCGTGGTCCAGCTGTCATGAATGATTTCGGGGCTCTCTCACGTTTTGTCACTTCAAATTAGAGGAACCCGAACCTCAAGCCAGCCGTGATTGGTTGTGTTGCCCGTCAGTAATCCGGCCACATCAGCCCCAGCCAGTGGAGCATAGTTTATGTCAGGGCCCACCCTCCTCTCTGTGAGGGGGCTATAAATAAGTGGAGAAGAGGAGACAAGAGGCCCAAGGCTCCAACTGTAATGAGATTAAACTCAACCAGCTTCAGCTTCCAGTGTTGGTTGAGCTTTATTTCTGCTTCCTTTCTGCTTTTCAATGTGTGCATGCAAGATATTGACTGTGTCGGCTGCTGCTGTTGCATGAGTGGAGGAAGATTGTGGATTGATCATTCGCGTTTGGATCATCTGTTTGTGTGTCAGTGAGTGTGTTGATGCGTGTGTGTGTGTGTGTGTGTGTGTGTGTGTGTGTGTGTGTGTGTGTGTGTGTGTGTGTGTGTGTGTGTGTGTGTGTGTGTGTGTGTGTGTGTGTGTGTGTGTGTGTGTGTGTGTGTGTGTGTGTGTGTGTGTGTGTGTGTGTGTGTGTGTGTGTGTAATGTCCTCATTTTGCAGCCCTCTGAGCATGGCACATCTTCTAAAGATGTTTGTCATGAGGGTGAAGCATTTGTCACTATAGCATTCTGCCATCGGGATGTTGTATTTGCAACCTCAGAGTTGAAACTGTCGACAGGCTCTCACATTTCCTCCAGTGTGTTGTATTCACTCAGCGCTATGGGACTGGCCTTTGTTCAACCAAGTTCTCTCTGTGAAAAATGATTCTATTTTTTTGTATTCTGTCTTTAGTAGGAGGTAGGTAACAAATACCTCAGTGTAAAGGCATTTGCCATGTTATTGTTAAATCATCAAGTTCCTCGATGGAACAGCCATGTTGGCTGAGCGTATGTGTTCCTGTGTGTTTTGAGCCATGCTATTGTGAGTCTGTCTGGGGATATGTAGTGTGGGAGACATCCAGTCTGTTTTGGACATACTGCTCATTCACAGCACCATGCAGTCCACACCCACTTCCATGTGTTACGCCTGCCTGCCTGCCCGCCTGCCTGACTGCCCCCCTGCCTGCCCGCCTGCCTGACTGCCCCCCTGCCTGCCTGCCTGCCTGACTGCCCCCCTGCCTGCCCGCCCGCCTGCCTGAGTGTTACAACACTTCTGGAGTTCCTAGTTCAACTGGAGCTCCTCCTCCTCCGACCATACTTCAGGTCTCATGAGCAAATCGCCTCTCATCATCCCTTCATTTTAACATCAATTACCAGTG
>NC_060198.1:31926767-31959267 GCF_021184085.1 Oncorhynchus gorbuscha | reverse complement strand
CTCTCTCTCTCTCTCTCTCTCTCTCTCTTTCCAGTTTGGATGAAAATAAAAGAGCCCAGCAGCCTCAGCCTGCAGAGAGGGAGTTACGCGCTCCGTCTAAAAGACAGGGTGATACGCTAAAAATACCCCTCCTTGTGTGGGCTGCATACAGCGGGGCGGATGGCTGCTTTACACATGACTGATATTTACTGTGCCGGAAGTACAAATATATCAGATGCAACATATGGTCAGGATCAGGATCGAGCCTCTGGGTTAATGCCTGTTTAGGACTCTGAATCCACTTCCCAGGAGAGCTGCTGCTGGTCAGTCGGTTGTGTTCAACTATTTGTGCTGAGTCCCCCTGATCCCCCTGATTCATGATCCAATTCTCCACCAGTCTCCATGTTGTGCCCAACCCCACCCCTGGAACTGCATGTCTCAGTGCATCACAGAGAGAGATGAACTCCGTTAGCCATTGTGAGCAAATCGATAAGCCTCTAGCCCTCTGTATGCCAAAACATTTATTCCTCTGGAGACGTATCTCTGTGCGCTGAGTGCAAGTCATTACAATTTTACAACTCCTAATTTGTTTAGATGTGTCTGGCACAAATGAATTAGAAACACCAATTGAAAACGTTCCTCCATCTGTCTTCTCTCTGGACCAGTTTCCATGTCACTCTACCCATCTGTTTAACTGAGGCTCCAATCACATGCTGCAAAACAACAAGGCACAATTGATACCCCGCTCCTCTCCCCAAACACAGAGACACGCTGCTCTCTTTCTCTCCTCCCCCCCTCACTCACTCTCTCTCTCTGTCTCACTCTCTCTGCCCCTCTCTTCCTCTCTCTCTCACCCCCCCTCTCTCTGAAGAAGGCAGCCCTCATTAAACCAAACACTTGTTCAGGCTCCCCCTGACATTCCAGTTCAGTAATGCTGGCTAAAATATGTGGATGTTTGAGACACGATTTTAAACAGTTTCCCTTTTACACTAAACAGCCCCTGGTTCCACAGGGATAATTCACATAAAAAAGGTTAGGAAGCTTAGTGGAGCGAGCAGAGGACTGTGTGAAAGAGAGAGAGAGAGGGAGGGGAGATAGCAGGAGGGGGAAAGTGTATAATAACTGTGGTGGGTGTGTCAGTCAGCTGTCATTGGTCAGGTTAAAGCCAGCATGGGGCCGATGGGGCTGAGTCTCCTGGGACCCACTGACTGGCTGGGACACTGATTCAGTAGACTGAGGGCCAGAGCTACACACACACACAGACAGACAGACAGACACACACACACACACACACACACACACACACACACACACACACACACACACACACACACACACACACACACACACACACACACACACACACACACACACACACACACACACACACACACACACACACACACACACATGCATATACCCAACACACACACACACATACATGCACAGAAACACACGGTCCAACACTGATCGGCAACACAGAAAGACTGCGCTATGCAGCGCTGCTGATGTACATTTCTACTGGTAATAGTGGTGGTTTTGTAGCCTTACAGTGAGATAGGGTAGAGATGATTCAATGCAATGGTTGCAGGTTCAAATGTGCTTTATAGTTGCTTCCCACCATAGACATTATAATGGCACAGCTGATGTCATGGGGCTGGTTGAGTATATATGCATATTCATCATCCCATTGACGAATGGAAGTAGGTGAGTCATTTTTACATGCAGTAGCTGCTTATTTACACAGATGGTTTCTAACATTGGTTACTCCAACATGCTCACAGTTCAGAAAGGGTTCACACCCCTTGACCTTTTCCACATTTTGTTGTGTTACAAATTGGAATTCAAACTGATTTTTTGTCATCGATCTACACAAAATACTCTGTAATGTCAAAGTGGGGGGGAAAAAAAGAGATAAAATATTGAAAAATCAAACAGTAATATGTCTTGATTGAAGTATTCAACACCCGTAGTCAAACATATAAATAGTAAAGTAAAGATACCCCAAAAAACGACTTTAGTAGTACTTTGAAATATTTTTACTTGATTACTTTACACCACTGGCTAATGACCGACATCGGCAACTCTCGTTGGGTTAATGAGGCAACTGTGAGTCTTTCTGGGTAAGTCCCTAACAGCTGGATTGTACATTTTTTAAATTCTTCAAGCTCTGTGAAGTTTGTTGATCATTGCTAGACAGCAATTTTCAAGTCTTGCCATAGATTATCAAGCAGATTTAAGTCTGAACTGCCATTCAGGAACATTCACTGTCTTCTTGGTAAGCAACTCCAGTGTAGATCTGGCCTTGTGATTCAGGTTCTTGTACTGCTGAAAGATCAATTAGTCTCCCAGTGTCTGTTGGAAAGCAGACTGAAACAGGTTTTCCTATAGAATTTTGCCTGTGCTCAGCTGTATTCCATTTGTTTTTATCCAACAAAACTCCCTTGCCGTTGACAAGCATACCCATAACATGATGTAGCCACCACCATGCTTGAAAATATGAAGAGTGGTACTCAGTGTTGTGTTGGAGTTTCCCCAAACCTAACGCTTTGTATTCAGGACAAGAAAATGCATTACTTTTCCAATTTTTTTGAGGTATTACTAAAGTGCCTTGTTGCAAACAGGATGCATGTTTTGGAATATTTGTTTTTCTGTACAGGCTTCTTTCTTTTATTATTGTGGAGTAACTACAATGTTGTTGATCCATCCTCAGTTTTCTCCTGTCACAGCCATTAAACTCTGTAAATGTGTGGGGTACAGAGATGGGGTAGTCGTCCCCAAAAAATGTTAACCACTGTTATTGAACACAGAATGAGCCCATGCAGCTTAATAAGTGACTTGTTAAGCACATTTGTACTCCTGAACGTATTTAGGCTAGCCATAACAACGTGGTTGAATACTTATCGACTCAAGACATTTCAGCTTTTCATTTTCTATTCATTTGCCCCCCCGCCCAAAAAATTCCCACTGACATTATCGGGTATTGTGTGTGGTGACACAAAATCACGCATATTCAGTGACACAAACTCTACATTCAGGCTGTAACGCAACACAATGTGTAACAGGTCCAGCGGTGCGAATACTTTGACGGCGTTGTGTCACAGTTGAGACATTGTTTATCATTACGAGAGGACCAGTCACCATGACTGATGACGCGATGGTCCTTTCATCAGACTGTGACAAAGTTCTGTTGAAAGGAAGCATATTTCACAGCGACGTGCAGAACAAGGAGTTTATAGGTCGAGTTGAGGAATGGAAGATGAACAGAAAAAGGACTGTTGATTCATTCGCTAAACCCCGACAAAGATTTTCAGAAAGTTGGAGTAGCTGACGTGGTGATGGTAAGGCGGTGGGATTGGTGGCTTGGGGGAGAATACAGATGGTCTGGACAAAACCACACGGCAACAGAGACCCGACTACACAGGGGGAGGAACCGCATGGGGCCGGGAGCGCTGTGCTTGTGTAATACAGTGCTATGGGATCTGTTCAATTTACAACCACTGGATTTGTACATTGCATTAAACATTCTGAGTGCTGCCAGGTGCTAATCTAGCAGACCTGGATTTAAGTAGCATTGTAATTATATGAAATGCTTTAGCTGGGTTGGATTGAGCTTGCCTGGTGCCATGGAACTAATAGAATAGTCGCAAAGGCTGCAGACCGCGCCCATCTGGCACTTCAGGCAGGCTAAAGAAAAAGTTTTAAAGTATTTGAAAGATTTAGAATAGTATTTGAACCCATCATTCCTTCACACTGAAGTGAGCCTGTGGCGTCACACTACATTTGATGGAGGAGACTGAATACCCACTAGGGCGCATCTCTGGATTGAATGAAAGACACCACCATCCGCCGGGGGTCAGTCGACCGAGTGATTGTCTGAGGAATCAATTGTAGCTACTACAGTATGTCATACTTAAGCTTAAAGGTGTGTTCCTGCCTGCTGCCTTGTTAAAACTCCATATGGCTCCAGTACAGTAGCTCTCTGAGTCAGGCCCCTCTGGATGGTGTCGCTGATCCTGTGGGCAGGATTATGGCTCTGTAATCCTCTGGCTGTTATCTGACCGACCGCATGCAGCACAGTGGACGGGGGAACTCTCTCCCTCTGTCCTCTCGCTCTCTCTCTGTCTCAGATGGCTGGGATGACCTGCTGACCAGCCTGTCACTCTGTAGAGAGAATCCCCTCTCTCTTTAACTATTCTCTTTATCTCCCTCTTTATCTCGTCCTCTCTCTCTCTCTCTCTCTCTCTCTCTCTCTCTCTCTCTCTCTCTCTCTCTCTCTCTCTCTCTCTCTCTCTCTCTCTCTCTCTCTCTCTCCTCTACCCCCGACCACCCTGCTTGCATTGCGGTGTCCCTCTGCCCTGTGTGAGGCTGGGACGGCCAGATGCCCTCCCTGATCCAAGGGTGGCGCAGCGCCAGGCTCCAGCCAGGCCAACACTCTCCTCTTCTCATAGGGCTCAGAGCTCAGGCAGTTGGGCAGGGCAGCAGTGTAAATGTTGGCCTTTAAAACACAGCCAGGGCAGGCAGGTCTGTGTCATGGCACCGTGAATTGGCGTGAAACAGAGGGCATGCTGGGGCAGGTAGAAATGGTGAGAGGAGACGGTGTGTTGTTGTTGGCTTGGCCATCTTATTTGAAATGTGCTTTGAGTTGAGTCGGTGATGGGCGTTCTAGTCTGATATGAACATATGCCCCTGCTCTGCTGCAACAGAGAGTGATAGCTGCTCTGGGTGAGGCAATGCACAGAGAGAGATTGACATAGCATGTGGAAGTTAGCATCTGTGCTTGGCTTGGCAGAAAAGGAAGCGGAGGCAGGACATCACTCTCATCCCCCATTCAGGCTGAGAGTAGGCCTGGGCAGTGGGGGGAGGAGGCAGGACATCACTCTCATCCCCCATTCAGGCTGAGGGTAGGCCTGGGCAGTGGGGGGAGGAGGCAGGACATCACTCTCATCCCCCATTCAGGCTGAGGGTAGGCCTGGGCAGTGGGGGGAGGAGGCAGGACATCACTCTCATCCCCCATTCAGGCTGAGGGTAGGCCTGGGCAGTGGGGGGAGGAGGCAGGACATCACTCTCATCCCCCATTCAGGCTGAGGGTAGGCCTGGGCAGTGGGGGGAGGAGGCAGGACATCACCCTCATCCCCCATTCAGGCTGAGGGTAGGCCTGGGCAGTGGGGGGAGGAGGCAGGACATCACTCTCATCCCCCATTCAGGCTGAGGGTAGGCCTGGGCAGTGGGGGGAGGAGGCAGGACATCACTCTCATCCCCCATTCAGGCTGAGGGTAGGCCTGGGCAGTGGGGGGAGGAGGCAGGACATCACTCTCATCCCCCATTCAGGCTGAGGGTAGGCCTGGGCAGTGGGGGGAGGAGGCACATCACTCTCATCCCCATTCAGGACATCACTCTCATCCCCCATTCAGGCTGAGGGTAGGCCTGGGCAGTGGGGGAGGAGGCAGGACATCTCTCTCATCCCCCATTCAGGCTGAGAGTAGGCCTGGGCAGTGGGGGGAGGAGGCAGGACATCACTCTCATCCCCCATTCAGGCTGAGGGTAGGCCTGGGCAGTGGGGGGAGGAGGCAGGACATCTCTCTCATCCCCCATTCAGGCTGAGAGTAGGCCTGGGCAGTGGGGGGAGGAGGCAGGACATCACTCTCATCCCCCATTCAGGCTGAGGGTAGGCCTGGGCAGTGGGGGGAGGAGGCAGGACATCTCTCTCATCCCCCATTCAGGCTGAGGGTAGGCCTGGGCAGTGGGGGGAGGAGGCAGGACATCACTCCCAACCCCCATTCAGGCTGAGGGTAGGCCTGGGCAGTGGGGGGGGAGGCAGGACATCACTCCCATCCCCCATTCAGGCTGAGGGTAGGTCTGGGCAGTGGGGGGAGGAGGCAGGACATCACTCCCATCCCCCATTCAGGCTGAGGGTAGGTCTGGGCAGTGGGGGGAGGAGGCAGGACATCTCTCCCATCCCCCATTCAGGCTGAGGGTAGGTCTGGGCAGTGGGGGGAGGAGGCAGGACATCACTCCCATCCCCCATTCAGGCTGAGGGTAGGCCTGGGCAGCGGGGGGAGGAGGCATGATGGATGGAGGGATGGAGTGGTTGGGGAAGGTTAATCATTAACTTGTGGAGAGAGAGGATAAGAATGAGTGGGATAGAGGGATCGATTTTGGAAAGTGACTTTAATAAATGAAGGCTCCAGCTCCCCTCCATCCCTTCCTCCCTTCCCACCCAGCAATGGAATGTGAGCTGTATGCTGGCTGCCTGGGCCTGACCAACTGCTGCTCAAGCCTCTCACACAGAAAGAAAGAAAGAAAGAAAGAAAGAAAGAAAGAAAGAAAGAAAGAAAGAAAGAAAGAAAGAAAGAAAGAAAGAGAAAAAGAGAGAAGAGAAAGAAAGAGAGAGAGATGTGGCAACAGCTCTCCATCACACACACACACACACACGTACATACTCATAAGCTCCAAGTGTGTTGTTAATATATAATCAATGGGAGGGGGGTTCATTGGAAGGAGTGAGAGTGTAAATCTTTCTTGTCCTTTAAAGACTCTCAGGTTTAATTAAACTAATCAGCACATTGACTCAGGCTTCAAAGCCTTTCAGAGCTGCGTTATTAATGGAATAATGGAATATAATCAAATTCTCCCCCTTTGTTATAGAAATGTGTTGCATAGAGAGTAGGGTTAGGAGTATGGCTGCAGAGCGGGGTTTAGATACTCACAGTGTTAGGAAGCGGCATACACTGCAATATTCATTGCAAGAAAAGCCGAGATAGAACATCATCTTGATTTATCAATTCAATAAGACAAGCTGTTTACAGCACCTGCCAGTACAAAGGTCCCTACTCAGCCATTATACCATTGAGCTGAGCATTTTATAGTATTTGCTCAAGCGATGAAGGTGGTTTACAGGTTTCCCATGGCAATGAAAACATATCCAATAGTCATGCAATTTGAACTGGCAGTAACTGCCATCTTGTTGCTGTGTCCATTACTGTGCTTGTGCCCAGTGTGAGATGTGTTGACGCTATGCTACGTCACCTACCAACTGGAAGAAGTAGAAAAACACGGGTGAGCTACATGATAAACTACCGTTTTAATTAGCCTGCTCCTCTCTCGCTCTCTATCCTCATTGAGCTGTGAGGGTTGTTATCTTACACAGGAAGGAGTCGCCCAGCCGGCACACATCCCTTTCCCTGTGAGACCTCTGATCATCGTGTCATTGTCCACAGTCATCCTCTCCAGGGGTTCTGTTATCACATAATGAAAGAGCGAGTAGCTGTCCACAGTCATCCCATCCAAGTTTTATTGTCACATGCACAAGTACAGTGAAATGCTTAACTTGCAAGCCCTTCATGCTCTACCCAACAGTGCAGTAATTCAATATCAAAATAGTGTAACTAATATATATATTTTTTAAATACATGTACAGTACCAGTCAAAAGTTTGGACACCTACTAATTCAAGGGTTTTTATTTATTTTTACTATTTTGTACATTGTAGAATAATAGTGAAGACATGAAAACGATGAAATAACACATATGGAATCATGTAGTAACTAAGAAAAGTGTTAAACAAATCAAAATATATTTCAGATTTGAGGTTCTTCAAAGTAGCCACCCTTTTCCTTGATTACAGCTTTACACATTCTGGGCATGATCTCAACCAGCTTCATGAGGTAGTCACCTGGAATGCATTTCAATTAACAGGTGTGCCTTGTTAAAAGTTAATTTGTGGAATTTCTTTCCTTAATGCGTTTGAGCCAATTAGTTGTGTTGTGACAAGGTAGGGTTGGTATACAGAAGATAACCCTATTTGGTAAAAGACCAAATCCATATTAACAGCTCAAATAAGCAAAGAGAAATAACAGTCCATCATTTCTGTAAAACATGAAGGTCACTCAATACGTACAATTGTGCAGTCGCAAAAACTATCAAGCTCTATGATAAAACTGTCTCTCATGAGGAACGCCACAGGAAAGGAAGACCCAGAGTTACCTCTGCTGTAGAGGATAAGTTCATTAGAGTTTCCAGCCTCAGAAATTGCAGCCAAAATAAATGCTTCACTGAGTTCAAGTAACAGACACATCTCAATATCAACTGTTTAGAAGAGACTGTTTGAATCAGGCCTTCATGCACGAATTGCTGCAAAGAAACCACTACTTAAGGACACCAATAAGAAGAAGAGACTTGCTTAGGCCAAGAAACACAAGCAATGGACATTACACCGGTGGAAATCTGTCTGATGAGTCCATATTTGAGATTTTTGGTTCCAACTGCCATGTCTTTGTGAGACATAGATGAATGAATGGATCGTGAAAGGAATGATGGAGTGGGGGTGCTTTGCTGGTGACACTGTTGGTGTTATGCAGGTGAATGAGGACCCAAAAGCGACTTGGCAAAAACAGAGTTTTTAATCCAGTAAGAAACTTTACAAAACAAAAAGCATAATACTACTCGTAAAGACGAGAACAGACAGGAGACTTGATCGAGAACTGCAGGTTGCCTCGGGAAGGCACTTGAACCTAGCAGACTCAGACACCTGCTCACCACGCAGCATCTGAGGGAAACACGACACGACAGGGCAAAACATAGACACAGCACGGTGAATTATAGATGAGGATCCGACAGGGCAGGTACGGAAAACAAGGAGAGAAATAGGGACTCTAATCAGGGAAAAGGATCGGGAACAGGTGTGGGAAGACTAAATGATGATTAGGGGAATAGGAACAGCTGGGAGCAGGAACGGAACGATAGAGAGAAGAGAGAGCGAGAGAGTGAGAGAGGGAGGGGGAGAGAGAGGGATAGTAAGAGGGAAAGAACCTAATAAGACCAGCAGAGGGAAACAAATAGAAGGGGAAGCACAGGGACAAGACATGATAATTAATGACAAAACATGACAGTACCCCCCCACTCACCGAGCGCCTCCTGGCGCACTCGAGGGAATCCTGGCGGCAACGGAGGAAATCATCAATGAGTGAACGGTCCAGCACGTCCCGAGACGGAACCCAACTCCTCTCCTCAGGACCGTAACCCTCCCAATCCACTAAGTATTGGTGACCCCGTCCCCGAGAACGCATGTCCATGATCTTATGTACCTTGTAAATAGGTGCACTCTCGACAAGGACGGGAGGGGGAGGGAAGACGAACGGGGGTGCGAAGAAAGGGCTTGACACAGGAGACATGGAAGACAGGATGGACGCGACGAAGATGTCGCGGAAGAAGCAGTCGCACAGCGACAGGATTGACGACCTGGGAGACACGGAACGGACCAATGAACCGCGGAGTCAACTTACGAGAAGCTGTCGTAAGAGGAAGGTTGCGAGTGGAAAGCCACACTCTCTGGCCGCAACAATACCTTGGACTCTTAATCCTGCGTTTATTGGCGGCTCTCACAGTCTGTGCCCTGTAGCGGCAAAGTGCAGACCTCACCCTCCTCCAGGTGCGCTCACAACGTTGGACAAACGCTTGAGCGGAGGGAACGCTGGACTCGGCAAGCTGGGATGAGAACAGAGGAGGCTGGTAACCCAGACTACTCTGAAACGGAGATAACCCGGTAGAAGACGAAGGAAGCGAGTTGTGAGCGTATTCTGCCCAGGGGAGCTGTTCTGCCCAAGACGCAGGGTTTCTGAAAGAAAGGCTGCGTAGTATGCGACCAATCGTCTGATTGGCCCTCTCTGCTTGACCGTTAGACTGGGGATGAAACCCGGAAGAGAGACTGACGGACGCACCAATCAAACGACAGAACTCCCTCCAAAACTGTGACGTGAATTGCGGGCCTCTGTCTGAAACGGCGTCTAACGGGAGGCCATGAATTCTGAACACATTCTCGATAATGATTTGTGCCGTCTCCTTAGCGGAAGGAAGTTTAGCGAGGGAATGAAATGTGCCGCCTTAGAGAACCTATCGACAACCGTAAGAATCACAGTCTTCCCCGCAGACAAAGGCAGACCGGTAATGAAGTCTAGGGCGATGTGAGACCATGGTCGAGAAGGAATGGGGAGCGGTCTGAGACGACCGGCAGGAGGAGAGTTACCCGACTTAGTCTGCGCGCAGTCCGAACAAGCAGCCACGAAACGGCGCGTGTCACGCTCCTGAGTCGGCCACCAAAAGCGCTGGCGAATAGACGCAAGAGTGCCTCGAACACCGGGATGACCAGCTAACTTGGCAGAGTGAGCCCACTGAAGAACAGCCAGACGAGTGGAAACAGGAACGAAAAGGAGGTTACTAGGACAAGCGCGCGGCGACGCAGTGTGCGTGAGTGCTTGCTTAACCTGTCTTTCAATTCCCCAGACTGTCAACCCGACAACACGCCCATAAGGAAGAATCCCCTCGGGATCAGTAGAAGCCACAGAAGAACTAAACAGACGGGATAAGGCGTCAGGCTTGGTGTTCTTGCTACCCGGACGGTAAGAAATCACAAACTCGAAACGAGCGAAAAACAACGCCCAACGAGCTTGACGGGCATTAAGTCGTTTGGCAGAACGGATGTACTCAAGGTTCTTATGGTCTGTCCAAACGACAAAAGGAACGGTCGCCCCCTCCAACCACTGTCGCCATTCGCCTAGGGCTAAGCGGATGGCGAGCAGTTCACGGTTACCCACATCATAGTTGCGCTCAGATGGCGACAGGCGATGAGAAAAATAAGCGCAAGGATGAACCTTATCGTCAGACTGGAAGCGCTGGGATAGAATGGCTCCCACGCCTACCTCTGAAGCGTCAACCTCGACAATGAATTGTCTAGTGACGTCAGGAGTAACGAGGATAGGAGCGGACGTAAAACGTTCTTTTAGAAGATCAAAAGCTCCCTGGGCGGAACCGGACCACTTAAAACACGTCTTGACAGAAGTAAGAGCTGTGAGAGGGGCAGCAACTTGACCGAAATTACGAATGAAACGCCGATAGAAATTAGCGAAACCTAAAAGCGCTGCAACTCGACACGTGACCTTGGAACGGGCCAATCACTGACAGCTTGGACCTTAGCGGAATCCATCTGAATGCCTTCAGCGGAAATAACGGAACCGAGAAAAGTAACGGAGGAGACATGAAAAGAGCACTTCTCAGCCTTTACGTAGAGACAATTCTCTAAAAGGCGCTGTAGAACACGTCGAACGTGCTGAACATGAATCTCGAGTGACGGTGACAAAAACAGGATATCGTCAAGATAGACAAAAACAAAGATGTTCAGCATGTCTCTCAGAACATCATTAACTAATGCCTGAAAAACAGCTGGCGCATTGGCGAGACCGAACGGCAGAACCCGGTACTCAAAATGCCCTAACGGAGTGTTAAACGCCGTTTTCCACTCGTCCCCCTCTCTGATGCGCACGAGATGGTAAGCGTTACGAAGGTCCAACTTAGTAAAGCACCTGGCTCCCTGCAGAATCTCGAAGGCTGATGACATAAGGGGAAGCGGATAACGATTCTTAACCGTTATGTCATTCAACCCTCGATAATCCACGCAGGGGCGCAGAGTACCGTCCTTCTTCTTAACAAAAAGAACCCCGCCCCGGCCGGAGAGGAAGAAGGCACTATGGTACCGGCGTCAAGAGACACAGATAAATAATCCTCGAGAGCCTTACGTTCGGGAGCCGACAGAGAGTATAGTCTACCCCGAGGAGGAGTGGTCCCCGGAAGGAGATCAATACTACAATCATACGACCGGTGAGGAGGAAGGGAGTTGGCTCGGGACCGACTGAAGACCGTGCGCAGATCATGATATTCCTCCGGCACTCCTGTCAAATCGCCAGGTTCCTCCTGAGAAGTGGGGACAGAAGAAATGGGAGGGATGGCAGACATTAAGCACTTCACATGACAAGATACGTTCCAGGATAGGATAGAATTACAAGACCAATTAATAGAAGGATTATGACATACTAGCCAGGGATGACCCAAAACAACAGGTGTGAAAGGTGAACGAAAAATCAAAAAAGAAATAGTCTCACTGTGGTTACCAGATACTGTGAGAGTTAAAGGTAGTGTCTCAAATCTGATACTGGGAAGATGACTACCATCTAAGGCAAACATGGGCGTAGGCTTGTCTAACTGTCTGAAAGGAATGTTATGTTTCCGAACCCATGCTTCGTCCATGAAACAACCCTCAGCCCCAGAGTCAATCAAGGCACTGCATGTAGCACCCGAACCGGTCCAGCGTAGATGGACCGACATAGTAGTACAGGATCTAGATGAAGAGACCTGAGTAGTAGCGCTCACCAGTAGCCCTCCGCTTACTGATGGGCTCTGGCCTCTTACTGGACATGAATTAACAAAATGTCCATCAAATCCGCAATAGAGGCACAGGCGGTTGGTGATCCTCCGTTCCCTCTCCTTAGTCGAGATGCGAATCCCTCCCAGCTGCATGGGCTCAGTCTCAGAGCCAGAGGAGGGAGATGGTTGCGATGCGGAGCAGGGAAACACCGTTGATGCGAACTCTCTTCCACGAGCCTGGTGACGAAGATCTACCCGTCGTTCTATGCGGATGGCGAGAGCAATCAAAGAGTCCACACTGGAAGGAACCTCCCGAGAGAGAATCTCATCTTTGACCACTGTGTGGAGTCCCTCCAGAAAACGAGCGAGCAGCGCCGGCTCGTTCCAGTCACTAGAGGCAGCAAGAGTACGAAACTCTATAGAGTAATCCGTTATGGATCGATCACCTTGGCATAGGGAAGCCAGGGCCCTAGAAGCCTCCCCACCAAAAACTGAACGGTCAAAAACCCGAATCATCTCCTCTTTAAAGTTCTGGTAATTGTTAGAACAATCAGCCCTTGCCTCCCAGATAGCTGTGCCCCACTCTCGGGCCCGGCCAGTAAGGAGTGAAATGACGTAAGCAACCCGAGCTCTCTCTCTAGAGTATGTGTTGGGTTGGAGAGAGAACACAATCTCACACTGGGTGAGAAAGGAGCGGCACTCAGTGGGCTGCCCGGAGTAGCAAGGTGGGTTATTAACCCTAGGTTCTGGAGGCTCGGCAGGCCAGGAAGTAACAGGTGGCACGAGACGAAGACTCTGGAACTGTCCAGAGAGGTCGGAAACCTGAGCGGCCAGGTTCTCCACGGCATGGCGAGCAGCAGACAATTCCTGCTCGTGTCTGCCGAGCATGGCTCCTTGGATCTCGACGGCAATGTTACGAGCCTCTGTAGTCGCTGGGTCCATTCCTTGGTCGGATCCTTCTGTTATGCAGGTGAATGAGGACCCAAAAGCGACTTGGCGAAAACAGAGTTTTTAATCCAGTAAGAAACTTTACAAAACAAAAAGCATAATACTACTCGTAAAGACGAGAACAGACAGGAGACTTGATCGAGAACTGCAGGTTGCCTCGGGAAGGCACTTGAACCTAGCAGACTCAGACACCTGCTCACCACGCAGCATCTGAGGGAAACACGACACGACAGGGCAAAACATAGACACAGCACGGTGAATTATAGATGAGGATCCGACAGGGCAGGTACGGAAAACAAGGAGAGAAATAGGGACTCTAATCAGGGAAAAGGATCGGGAACAGGTGTGGGAAGACTAAATGATGATTAGGGGAATAGGAACAGCTGGGAGCAGGAACGGAACGATAGAGAGAAGAGAGAGCGAGAGAGTGAGAGAGGGAGGGGGAGAGAGAGGGATAGAAAGAGGGAAAGAACCTAATAAGACCAGCAGAGGGAAACGAATAGAAGGGGAAGCACAGGGACAAGACATGATAATTAATGACAAAACATGACAGTTGGTTATTTATTTAGAATTCAAGGCACACTTAACCAGCATGGCTACCACAGCATTCTGCAGCGATACTCCATCCCATCTGGTTTGCGCTTCGTGGGACTATAATTTGTTTTTAAACAGGACAATGACCCAAAACACACCTCCAGGCTGTGTAAGGGCTATTTGACCAAGAAGGAGAGTGATGGAGTGCTGCATCAGATGACCTGGCCTCCACAATCACCCGACCTCAACACAATTGAGATGGTTTGGGATGAGTTTGACCGCAGAGTGAAGGAAAAGCAGTCAACAAGTGCTCAGCATATGTGGGCTCCTTCAAGACGATTGGAAAAGCATTCCTCATGAAGCTGGTTGAGAGAATGCCAAGAGTGTGCAAAGCTGTCATCAAGGCAAAGGGTGGCTACTTTAAAGAATCTAAAATGTAAAGCATATTTGATTTGTTTTACACTTTTTTGCTTACTACATGATTCCATATGTGTTATTTCATAGTTTTTAAAATGATTTAAGGGGTGCGTACTGGCAGCAGAGAAGTCAGGTGCAGGAGAGCAAAATCTGTGTTACAACGGTGCAGTTTAATAATAAAAATCACCGTAAACAAAACAATCAATACAATGGGTACAATGGGTACAAAACCCGTCGCACACCAGACATAACGTGCACAAGCACTTACAAAAAACAATTCCGGACAAAGACATGGGGGGGACAGAAGGTTAAATACACAACATGTAATGATGGAATTGAAACCAGGTGTGTGGGAAGACAAGACAAAACATGAAAAGTGGATCAATGATGGCTAGAAGACCGGCAACGCCGAACGCTGCCCGAATAAGGAGAGGAACCAACATCGGTGGAAGTCGTGACAGCGGCCTCGGGGACGACCCGGGGGGGCGAGGCGCAGGGCGATCCGGACGAAGACAGTGGAACTCCTGCAGCATTGAAGGGTCCAACACGTCCTCAACCGGAACCCAGCACCTGTCCTCTGGACCGTACCCCTCCCACTCCACGAGATGCTGAAGGCCCTTCACCCGACGCCTCAAATCCAATATGGAGCGAATGGAGTACGCCAGGGCCCCCTCGATGTCTAGTGGGGGCGGAGGAACTTCCCGCAACTCAGACTCCTGGAGCGGGCCAGCAACCACCGGCCTGAGGAGAGACACATGGAACCAGGGGTTAATACGGTAATTGGGGGGAAGCTGTAACCTATAACAAACCTCGTTCACTCTCCTCAGGACTTTTAATGACCCCACAAACCGCAGACCCAGCTTCCGGCAGGGCAGACGGAGGGGCGGGTTTCGGGTCGAGAGCCAGACCTGGTAGTACCGGCACCCCGTAGTGCCAGAAGACGTGCGTAAACAAGGCCTCTACAATCTGTAGGGCCGTTGGGAGACCGGGCAGAGGGAGGAGACGACAGGACTTAGAGATCCGATCCACAATGACCAAGATCACGGTGTTACTCTGTGAGGGGGAGATCGGTAAGAAAATCCACCGACAGCTGCGACCAAGGCCGTTGTGGAACGAGTAAGTGGTGTAGCTTCCCTCTGGGCAGGTGCCTAGGAGCCTTACACTGGGTGCACACCGAGCAGGAGGAAACATAAACCCTCACATCCTTAACCAAGGTAGGTCTCCAGTACCTCCCGCTCAAACAGTGCACTGTCCGACCGATCCCAGGAGGACCAGAGGTGACATGTGGGCCCAATTGATCAACCGGTCACGAACAGCAGACGGGACATTGGACGGGAGCGGGCTCTGTACGTAATGCCTGCTCAATGTCCGCGTCCAGCTCCCACACTACCGGCACCACCAGGCAGGAGGCGGGGAGGTCTGTAGGAAAGGGTGAACACAAAACGGGTGAAAAACATGGCCCACATTGCATGGCGTGGGTTCAGTCTCCTCGATGCCCGGATGTACTCCAGATTGCAGTGGTCAGTCCAGATGAGAAAAGTGTGTTTAGCCCCCTTAAGCCAATGTCTCCACGCCTTCAAGGCCTTGACGACAGCCAACAGCTCCCAGTCCCCCACGTCATAGTTTCGCTCCGCCGGGCTGAGCTTCTTCGAGAAGAAGGCATAGGGTCAGGCTTCGGAGGCGTACCCGAACGCTGAGTGAGCACAGCTCCTATCCCAGCCTCGTACGCATCCACCTCCACTATGAACGCCAAAGAGGGATCCGGATGGGCCAGCATGAGAGTCGAGGTAAACAGAGCCCTCAGGTGACTCAAAGCCCTGTCCGCCTCAGCTGACCACCGCAAGCACACCGGGCCCCCCTTCAGCAGTGAGGTAATGGGAGCTGCTACCTGACCAAAACCCCGGATAAACCTCCGGTAGTAGTTGGCAAACCCTAAGAACCGCTGCACCTCCTTTACCGTGGTGGGAGTCGGCCAATTACGCACGGCTGAAATGCGGTCACTCTCCATCTCCACCCCTGAGGTGGAAATGTGGTACCCTAGGAAGGAGACAGACTGCTGGAAAAACAGGCATTTCTCAGCCTTGACGTACAGGTCATGCTCCAACAGGCGACCAAGCACGCTGCGCACCAGGGACAAATGCTCGGCGCGTGTAGCGGAGTATATCAGAATGTCATCAATATACACCACTACACCCTGCCCATGCAGGTCCCTGAAAATCTCGTCTACAAAGGCTTGGAAGACTGATGGCGCATTCATCAACCCTTACAGCATGACGAGGTACTCATAGTGCCCTGAGGTGGTACTGAAATCCGTCTTCCACTCGTCTCCCTCCTGGATACACACCAGGTCGTAAGCGCTCTCGCAACCACCCAGTGAGAGCCCTCTGTTGCCAAGAAACATTGGGGTGATGACAAACTAACCAGGGTGGGCCTATCACCATGGGAAACGCAGGAGAGTCAATAAGGAAGAGACTAATTCTCTCCTTGTGACCTCCCTGCGTCACCATGCCCAGAGGAGCGATGACCTCCCTAATCAACCCTGACCCTAATGGTCAACTATCTAAGGCATGACCGGGGAAAGGCACAGCTACGGGAACAATGGAGATCCCTAAACTATGGGCAAACGATCTGTGAAATTCCCAGCCACGCCTGAATCGACGAGCGCTTTATGCTGGGAATGCGGGGAAAACTCAGGGAAAGTGACATACAAAAACATATGTGCAACAGAAGGCTCTGGGTGAGAATGGTGCCGACTCACCTGGGGTGACGCCAGAGCCTGCTGCCTCGATACCCAGAGGAACCAACTCGGCACTGACCGGCAGTGTGACCTCTGCGGCCACAGATGGTGCACGAGCTGGAACCCCCTCCGGTCTCCTTGTGCACCGCCCCTTCCAGTTCCATGGTTATCGGAGAGGGGGTGCGGAGGGATGGAACCAACAGACCCCGATCTGAACGTCCGCGGGTAGCCAGCAGGTTATCCAGTCGGATGTACAGGTCTACCAGCTGGTCGAATGTGAGGGTGGTGTCTCTGCAGCCCAAATCCCGACGGACGTCCTCGCTCAGACCGCAGCGCTAATGGTCAATCAGGGCCCTGTCGCTCCATCCCGCGCCGGCAGCCAGGGTCCGAAACTCCAGGGCGAACTCCTGGGCGCTCCTCGTCCCCTGCCTCAGATGGCCGCTCTACCCTCGGGCGGGTGGTCGAAGACTGCCCGGGAATGGCGGGTGAACTCCTTAAAATGGTCCAACGCCAGATCTCCCTCTCTCCACACGGCGTTGACCCACTCCAGGGCTTTCCCGGTGAAGCACGAGACGAGGGCAGATCACCCTCTCATGGCCCGAAGGAGCCAGGTGGACGGTTGCCAGGTATAAGTCCAGCTGCAACAGGAACCCCTGGCAGTGCGCAGCCGTCCCATCATATTCCTGGGGAAGGGAGAGACGAATCCCACTGGGTCCAGGAGAAGGAGGGGTGCGGAGTCCCCGGTTGTGCTGGTGGAGGCGCTGGTAGAACTCCCTGTCTCTCCCAGCGGTCCATTGTCTGGACAACGCGGTCCATGGCGGTGCCAAGATGGTGGAGCATTGCTGCGTGCTCCCGGACGCGCTCCTCCACCCTTATACCCGGGGTACATGCTCCTGCTGACTCCATAAGTTTGGTCCGGAATTCTGTAAGGGTGCGTACTGGCGGCAGAGAAGTCAGGCGCAGGAGAGCAAAAACTGATTTACAACGGCGCAGTTTAATAATACAAATCACCGTAAACAAAACAATCAATACCATGGCTACAAAACTCGTCACACACCAGACATAACGTGCACAAGCACTTACAATAAACAATTCCGGACAAGGACATGGGGGGGGGGCAGAGAGTTAAATACACAACATGTAATGATGGAATTGAAACCAGGTGTGTGGGAAGACAAGACAAAACAAATGGAAAATGAAAAGTGAATCAATGATGGCTAGAAGACCGGCGACGCCGAACGCCGAACGTTGCCCGAATAAGGAGAGGAAACAACTTTGGCGGAAGTCGTGACACATAGTTTTGATGTCTTCACTATTATTCTACAATGTAGAAAAAATGTAAATAAAGAGAAATCCTTGAATGAGTAGGTGTGTCCAACCTTTTGACGGGTACTCTATATGATAAAGAAAACAAGAGAAATAACAAATAAGATAGGAACCTATGTACACTGCCAATACCAAATTGACAATGTGCAGGGATACTGAAGTGTTTGCGGTAGAAAATCACACTTTGTTAGGGTTTGTGTGTGTGTGTGTGTGTGTGTGTGTGTGTGTGTGTGTGTGTGTGTGTGTGTGTGTGTGTGTGTGTGTGTGTGTGTGTGTGTGTGTGTGTGTGTGTGTGTGTGTGTGTGTGTGTGTGTGTGTGTGTGTGTGTGTGTGTGTGTGTGTGTGTTTGTTCACACAAATTCACACTGAAACGTCCAGCTTTATTACTTAATAACTGATCATTTGATTATGGACTTTTTACATTTTGCATCGACCCCCTGCAGCTTTTAATTGCATTCGTCACAATGAGTAAGAATCCTTCAGCAGTCAGAGGATCAGAGCAATGTTCCCATAGCCCATATTTCATAAAGGATTGTTCATGAGTGACTTAAGAGGGCTATGCTCAGGCGGGTCCCTTGTGCCCCACAAACAAATGGGAGCTGAGTTCCCCTCCACCATCCAGCTGGTGCCTTCTTCTTTTTCCTTCATTATTCTGGGGTGAGTCACTGGAAGAGAGACACATGACAGAGAGAGAGACAGAAAGGGAAAGGAAGGGTCTTGAAAGACAGCAGACAGTGACAGTGTGGGAGGAGAGAGAGAGAGAGAGAGAGAGAGAGAGAGAGAGAGAGAGAGAGAGAGAGAGAGAGAGAGAGAGAGAGAGAGAGAGGAGGGGGAAATGGGTGGTTGACAAGGCATCTCATCTCTGTAGTGTTCTGCTCTGTGGATAGTCTTTGTGCTGCTATCTGCCTTGTCTAGTCAGCCTAGTGGTATGTAGAATTCATGCACCGGGATTTACCTTGGCTGCTGCTGCAAAAACAAAGAAACGGATGACACAAGATTCACATTAGCATGAAAAATCAAACAGATACACACAAACTCACTGTTGTACACATGCACATACACAAGTGTTCATGCATACATGCAGATAAACTCTTCTCTTGTGTCTCTTCTTTTTGTCAGAAACAACACACACACACAGACACACACACACACACTCTGATGTGTATGCAGATACAGTACATTTTAAACTTCACAAAATGATTTTCTCGGAGTAGGGGTCTGTTTGTGTAGTAGCTCTGTACTTGGTCAGTAGGCCCATGTTTTTCTGTGTACTGCAAAGGTCAAGAAGCTTGGCTGTTGGCTTGGCTGTTGATGTTAAAAAAGAATGTTTTGGAAACAAATCATGCATGCTCTTGTAAACAGTTCCACGGGCCATGAGTCACTCCTCCTTCTCTTCTCCTCTGTCCTTCCCTCCTTTTTCTCCTTGACTCCTTCTCCATCCTCATCCACTTTGTCTCTCTCTCTCTCTCTCTCTCTCTCTCTCTCTCTCTCTCTCTCTCTCTCTCTCTCTCTCTCTCTCTCTCTCTCGCGCACGCGCTACTGCCGGTGGTCTGTTGCTGCTAGAGAAACGGTGAGCAGGGAGATAAGGAGAGAGAAACAGAGCACACGCTTGAAGCAGGGGGAGGTGAAGAAAGTAAAGGAGAAAAAAACAGGCTGAGAAAGCGAAGAAAAGGAGAGAGAAAGAAAGGAAACGGAGCAGCGGACCGACCAGCGTCGGTGTGTCCTCCAGGTGGTGTGGGTGTGAGTGAAACATTGGGCAGACGCCCGGGAAGAGTGGCAGCCACAGTGTCCCTGAGGGGCCTGGTCGGGGAGAACAAGGACAGAGAGGCAGGAGGAGGACACACAGGAAAAGTATATGGACTCAGACAGAGCGATAGAGAGTGAGAGCTGAGCTAGTGAAATATCAGAAGCCCTCCCCTGAGAGTGGCCCTGTTCAGATAGCTGATTGCTGAGAGAGAGGCTGTGGGTTACAGCTGCACTGCCGCCCTTCAGTGACAGAATAAACAGAAACAAACCTACACAGGAAGAAACAAGCTGCTGAGAAACAGGGAACAAAGTGGTGTGGAGGTGAACAAAGGACGTGAGCAAATGCAGCAGTACTCCAGGGCTTCAGGATCAAAGCTTGACGACTTCAAGTGAACATGGACTCTGAGGAGGACACACAGGAAAAGTATATGGACTCAGACAGAGCGATTGAGAGTGAGAGCTGAGCTAGTGAAATATCAGAAGCCCTCCCCTGACAGTGGCCCTGTTCAGATAGCTGATTGCTGAGAGAGAGGCTGTGGGTTACAGCTGCACTGCCGCCCTTCGGTGACAGAATAAACAAAAACAAACCTACACAGGAAGAAACAAGCTGCTGAGAAACAGGGAACAAAGTGGTGTGGAGGTGAACAAAGGACGTGAGCAAATGCAGCAGTACTCCAGGGCTTCAGGATCAAAGCTCGACGACTTCAACTGAACATGGACTCTGAGGATTGGGACCAGGAATAAAACTATAGGATTAGGGTCTGTTATCAAGGGCTTTCTGACTGGCAGGATTTTGTGCTGGTGTGTGCAGGAGAACTCTCTTTGTCTGGGATGTGAGCTCTGCTACTGAACCGTGGAACAAGGCGGGGGGCCAGGGGGGAGCGTAGGAGGGAGAGTGACTGACAGACCGATTGGGAGGTTGAAGTGTTGGCAGTAGCAGACAAAGTTTGATAGACAGAGAAGAGGGAGAGAGAGAGAGAGAGAGAGAGAGAGAGAGAGAGAGAGAGAGAGAGAGAGAGAGAGAGAGAGAGAGAGAGAGAGAGAGAGAGAGAGAGAGAGAGAGAGAGAGAGAGAGAGAGAGAGAGAGAGAGAGAGAGAGAGAGAGAGAGAGAGAGAGAGAGAGAGAGAGAGAGAGAGAGAGAGAGAGAGAGAGAGAGAGAGAGAAGAAGAGGGAGAGGGATGGTGGTTTCTTCCGTCAGTCCTCTCCGTCGTGCCCAGAGCTTCCAGAGATGAGTCAGAGGAAGCTGACACGACAGATGAATCTGTGGGAGACCCCCGAGGGGTTGACCACGCCCAACCTGACCCCCACCTCTCCCTACGTCACCTCTGCTAACTCACCTGTGTCCCCTGATCACGACCATACTCGGGGACACGGGAATTCCGTGTTTTTCCGCCGTATGAAGCTCAACCGCAGTATAGAGCGCAGACTGTCGTCTCAGTCTCACCTTCCTCTCAGGTATTCATGGGGTTCAAGTAGCCACCCACAGTTAATAGGCCCTCTGGTGTGTGTGTGTGTGTGTGTGTGTGTGTGTGTGTGTGTGTGTGTGTGTGTGTGTGTGTGTGTGTGTGTGTGTGTGTGTGTGTGTGTGTGTGTGTGTGTGTGTGTGTGTGTGTGTGTGTGTGTGTGTGTGTGTGTGTGTGTGTGTGTGTGTGGCTTCACAATATCTCTCTCCATGATGTGCTTTTCATTTTTGATGAAGCTGTAGAGACATTCATGGTTCAAAAAAGAGAAATCACCCTCTAAACCTAAGAAGTATGTTTCTGTGTACACTTTGGCTAAACTCTCACTAAGCTTCTGTTTGACTGGTTCTCTTTGAGATTATTCCTAATCTTGTGTTTGGGGTCATGTGGTTGTCTGTAACGCTGGATTGGTATGGTGCTCTTGTGTATATATGTAGATCAGCTTTAATATTGCAGATGAATTGTAGCTTCCATCAAAGTAATTGTCTGCATCATCTCCAATCCCCCATATATATTGTTTTAAATATCTCAATATCAATTCATTCATGGGTAACAATTAAGTACCTTGGTGAGATTGTTTTAAGTTAAAATGGTCAAAAACATACACAAATAGCTACTTAGCAATTTCTCAAGCAAGAATGTTGCTAGGACTGTCTGCCTGGGAGTGGTCTGAGTGGGGAGGGGAATACCAGCTGTTATTGGCAGAGAAGTTTGGAACTCTCTTTCTTATTGGTCTGTTACCTAATTTACCGTCTGGTGATGTCACCAGGCAGGCCAAAACTTCTTCCCACCTATGATTGCAAAATTCCGGGAACATTCAATATATTCACTGGTTTTCCCAAAATCGAGGTTGGCGGTTTCACGGAATCAGGAGAAAATAAGCAGGAAATCCAGACTCCTCACACAGGCAATTTCAGGCTGTTTTTTTAAACAACTCTTACACTAAAAGGGCATTATCATCACTTTTTACAAATTCACAGATTTATTCCAACCTCTTAGTGTGTAAATATATATAAAACACAGGGAAATGCCTTTAATGAAGCATTGATCCAGACAACTTTCCTGTCTCTCTCACTTTGTCTTTCAGTTTTGACTCAGAGAATGGTCCTTCGCCCGGCCGCAGCCCCATGGATTCGCAGGCGAGTCCTGTGCTGGGGCTGCACCCCTCCTTTACCACAGAGGGGTGCAGGAGTCGCGGGGAGCGCAGGGAGTCCTTCCTGTACCGATCAGACTCCGACTATGACATGTCCCCCAAGAACATGTCACGCAACTCCTCCATCAACAGTGAGGGGTGAGTATCAAACCTGGGCGGGGGTTTCAACTTATAGGACTATTCCATTGGTTCCATTGCGCCAGGCAAACTCAATCAAGCCCAGATAATGTATAGTGCTAATTGAACCCTGGTTTGGTGAGTATGTACCCCCTTACAACCTCCACTTCCTGTGTTCATCACATGCCATCAAAACCACCTTGGCTAATCCACATGGTTAAAACCCCTCTGAGTGAAAGTAGCCTCACTGACATTCCAGATTGCTGCAACACCATACATTACTCACTATACAATCACAATCAGCCGACTTGGCATTTATGATTATTATGATTACGGCAGTATTATGCTAATGTTCATACTAAAATATCTTTCGCTTCACAGCGGTGTAATTTTGTCTTGGTCTGCTTCCATTTCAGGAAGATGCTTTTTGGTCAGAACCAAAAATATTTGGTTTAGATTCAGATAGGGCTATGGATACCATTGGTTCACATACATATCCCGTATGTGTTCATGTAAACTGTCATAGAGGTTACACCTCAGCGATAACTCTCCATCTATCCTGCTGACCTTACTGTCATCTCCTTCCTCTGTACATTTTCTATCTCTCTTTCTACAGGCATGCAGAAGATCTCATAGTCACCCCTTTTGCTCAGGTAAGCACCAGCTCTGCAGTTTGCTGATGAAGTAGCGTACACGTCACCCTTCCTGCCGAAAGATAGAACAATGCCGTAAAGAACTCGAAAGCGGCTAAACCCGAGTATGTAAGTGAATTTGTCTCGCTCTGCTCTCTGCCCCTCTCCCCGCCGCCCCCACCCCCCACCGTCCGTCCATCCCCCAGGTGTTGGCCAGTCTACGAACTGTAAGAAGCAACTTCACCATCCTCGCCAATGTCACGACACCCACTAACAAGTCAGTAGCATCTCGTCAGCCACGTCACCCTTTCAACCCTTCTTAATGTGGCCACATCTCTCTTCTGTATCGCAGCATGAATGATGTGTTCCCACTGGACCTGTGCAGTCCTTATTCTCACTGGAATATGAAGAGTTTATTTCCAAAACACTATATCAACCAATTTTTCACTTGTGTTTTTTTCACCAGGAATGATTCATTGTTCGTACCTTCATGTGTGTGTAAAATATTACTGTTCTCAAGATGTTTTCTGGAATAGATTTTAGATGTGTATGGAAATGTGTTTTTCTTTTTGCAAAACGCTATATATCCATTGTGTAGCTGGAATGGAATCTTCGTGACCTGTATATTTGACTGTGATATGTGGTTGTCTCACCTAGCTACTGTATCTTAAGATGGATGCCTTACTATATAAGTCGCTGTGTATAAGAGCACCTGCCAAATGACTCAAATGTCAAATGTAAGGGTTTTATATACAGATATCAAATCAAATCAAATCACATCATATTACTGTATTGAATTATTACAATAGTTATTTTTTATTATATTGATGTCAGAAATGTATCATTAGTACATTTTGTTATGAAAACGGGTAGTTATTTGTTACATTTGACTGTGTAAAACCTAACAGTACTCCCTTATTTCTCTGAGAATGAGGCGGATATACAGCATTTTGCAAAGAAAATACATTATTATTTGTCTTTCTGAAATGAAACGACCAAGTGATCGATTTAAACAAATACATGTCTGTCATTGAACAACCAAATGCCATGATTAGATAGTGAAAAAACACCAATCTGTTCATTATTTCGTTAAACAATAACAGTTAATTTACCAACATTTCTGAAAATGGATATTTACTGTTTTTGAATTAAACTCTTCATATGTAGTTTTAGTAAATATCACATTTCTTCCTTCTATGTTGTCAGAACTGTGTCATATCAGTAGGGTATAATGTGGCAATACTCTCCTCACGTTGTGTCTTTATCGTGTTCTGCTGAGATCATCATGTCCCCAGTGGAAGTCTGAAAGACTGACTGAAAGACTGCTTGACTGGCTGACTACCTGACAGACTGACAGACAGACTGACTGCCTGACTACCTGACTGACTGGTTATTCACAAGGATAGAAGTGGTCAATAATGCTAAATATATCCTCCTTTGTAATGCAAGAAACAGGCAGAGCATGAGTTGGCAGGCTTTTTAGCAGTACGTCAATATGAGCAGTAACAATGCAACATGGAATTATCTAGAGCTATAATTAGTGAGCATGATGCTCTCAGCTCCAAACAGAAACCTCCCTCACTAGACTGCAAGTTGAACCTCCATGTAGAGAAAGAGACAGCTGAGAGCTGAGAGAGCCTCGCTTAAAGGAGGCATTGTTTTTAATATTGTTGGCTACAACAATATTTCAAAAGACTGCGATGCAGATCTATGCAACTAGTTTATGATTCCTCACAAATGTTATTGTCCATAATACAGATGAGGTTAAATATGTTTGCTTATCTATTTCCAGTGTTATGTTGTTACGCTAAATTACTTAAATGTAAATGATGTAAATGTAATTCATGCCCAATACAACCGTAATGTTCTTAGAGTCCACTAGAGAGCACGCTTTATCATTTCCTATGATGATGTAATGATCTATTTGTCCACAGGAGGTCACCAGTGACAAGCCAACCCACTGTTCCCCAGGCAACACTCTCTGGTAGGTTTCCTGCTAAAATGAACTTTAGTCTACTGATTGGGAACACTCTCCCACACAACTCACAGTGTGTTGGTAGTGTGCACTCAAGCTTCCAAAAACTCATAAAGAAATGCACCGATATTAATAGAAGAATTTGCAGCACCATGGCCTGTGGCTTTCTCAATAATGGATACCGATAGGCTGCATTTAATTCTGCAGATGATTTGAATAATCAGTGTCAATCTGGAGTCTCAACTGAACAATTCTAAGAAATGACAAATGTAGCAATTTGACTGATACAGTTCAAGAGAACACACAGATGCAGAGAATATGACCGTTACACAGACCATTATATTATGATACATTATATTATATCAATGCTGAGATCATACCGGTTATAATAATACATACAGCACATTAATGCCACCCTCTTCTCTCCTGTGTATGTGTGTAGATGAGACGTACCAGCAGATGGCAAGGGAGACTCTGGCTGAGTTAGACTGGTGTCTGGACCAGCTGGAGACCATCCAGACCCACCGCAGTGTCGGTGACATGGCCTCCAACAAGGTATTACCACTTCTCCACTTCCATTACCCTACACCATCACTACCACTACTCTACACTACCACTACTAATACCCTACACCATCACCACCACTACCACTACCACTACTAATACCCTACACCATCACTACCACTAGTCTACACTACCACTACCACTACCACTACCACTACTAATACCCTACACCATCACTACCACTACCACTACCACTACCACTACCACTACCACTACCACTACCACTACCACTACCACTACTAATACCCTACACCATCACTACCACTACCACTACCACTACCACTACCACTACCACTACTAATACCCTACACCATCACTACCACTACTCTACACTACCACTACTAATACCCTACACCATCACTACCACTAGTCTACACTACCACTACCACTACCACTACTAATACCCTACACCATCACTACCACTACCACTACCACTACTAATACCCTACACCATCACTACCACTACCACTACCACTACTAATACCCTACACCATCACTACCACTACCACTACCACTACCACTACCACTACCACTACTAATACCCTACACCATCACTACCACTACCACTACCACTACCACTACCACTACCACTACCACTACCACTACTAATACCCTACACCATCACTACCACTACCACTACCACTACTAATACCCTACACCATCACTACCACTAGTCCATACCATCACTACCACTACTCTACACTACCACTACCACTACCACTACTAATACCCTACACCATCACTACCACTACTAATACCCTACACCATCACTACCACTAGTCCGTACCATCACTACCACTACTCTACACTACCACTACCACAACCACTACCACTACTAATACCCTACACCATCACTACCACTACCACTACCACTACTAATACCCTACACCATCACTACCACTACCACTACCACTACCACTACTAATACCCTACACCATCACTACCACTACCACTACCACTACTAATACCCTACACCATCACTACCACTACCACTACCACTACTAATACCCTACACCATCACTACCACTACCACTACCACTACTAATACCCTACACCATCACTACCACTACCACTACCACTACTAATACCATCACCATCACTACCACTACCACTACCACTACTAATACCCTACACCATCACTACCACTACCACTACCACTACCACTACTAATACCCTACACCATCACTACCACTACCACTACCACTACTAATACCCTACACCATCACTACCACTACCACTACCACTACCACTACTAATACCCTACACCATCACTACCACTACCACTACCACTACTAATACCCTACACCATCACTACCACTACCACTACCACTACCACTACCACTACTAATACCCTACACCATCACTACCACTACCACTACCACTACTAATACCCTACACCATCACTACCACTACCACTACCACTACCACTACTAATACCCTACACCATCACTACCACTACCACTACCACTACTAATACCCTACACCATCACTACCACTACCACTACCACTACCACTACTAATACCCTACACCATCACTACCACTACCACTACCACTACTAATACCCTACACCATCACTACCACTAGTCCATACCATCACTACCACTACTCTACACTACCACTACCACTACCACTACCACTACTAATACCCTACACCATCACTACCACTACTAATACCCTACACCATCACTACCACTAGTCCGTACCATCACTACCACTACTCTACACTACCACTACCACTACCACTACCACTACTAATACCCTACACCATCACTACCACTACTAATACCCTACACCATCACTACCACTACTAATACCCTACACCATCACTACCACTAGTCCGTACCATCACTACCACTACTCTACACTACCACTACTAATACCCTACACCATCACTACCACTAGTCCGTACCATCACTACCACTACCACTACCACTACTAATACCCTACACCATCACTACCACTAGGCCGTACCATCACTACCACTACCACTACTAATACCCTACACCATCACTACCACTAGTCCGTACCATCACTACCACTACTCTACACTACCACTACCACTACCACTACTAATACCCTACACCATCACTACCACTAGTCCGTACCATCACTACCACTACTCTACACTACCACTACCACTACCACTACTAATACCCTACACCATCACTACCACTAGTCCGTACCATCACTACCACTACTCTACACTACCACTACCACTACCACTACTAATACCCTACACCATCACTACCACTACTCTACACTACCACTACCACTACCACTACTAATACCCTACACCATCACTACCACTACCACTACTAATACCCTACACCATCACTACCACTAGTCCGTACCATCACTACCACTACTCTACACTACCACTACCACTACCACTACTAATACCCTACACCATCACTACCACTACTAATACCCTACACCATCACTACCACTAGTCCGTACCATCACTACCACTACTCTACACTACCACTACCACTACCACTACTAATACCCTACACCATCACTACCACTACTCTACACTACCACTACCACTACCACTACTAATACCCTACACCATCACTACCACTACTAATACCCTACACCATCACTACCACTACCACTACTAATACCCTACACCATCACTACCACTAGTCCGTACCATCACTACCACTACTCTACACTACCACTACCACTACCACTACTAATACCCTACACCATCACTACCACTACTAATACCCTACACCATCACTACCACTAGTCCGTACCATCACTACCACTACTCTACACTACCACTACCACTACCACTACTAATACCCTACACCATCACTACCACTAGTCCGTACCATCACTACCACTATTCTACACTACCACTACCACTACCACTACTAGTACCCTACACCATCACTACCACTAGTCCGTACCATCACTACCACTACTCTACACTACCACTACCACTACCACTACTAATACCCTACACCATCACTACCACTAGTCCATACCATCACTGCCACTACTCTACACTACCACTACCACTACCACTACTAATACCCTACACCATCACTACCACTAGCCCGTACCATCACTACCACTACTCTACACTACCACTACCACTACTAATACCCTACACCATCACTACCACTAGTCCGTACCATCACTACCACTACTCTACACTACCACTACCACTACCACTACTAATACCCTACACCATCACTACCACTAGGCCGTACCATCACTACCACTACTCTACACTACCACTACCACTACCACTACTAATACCCTACACCATCACTACCACTAGTCCGTACCATCACTACCACTACTCTACACTACCACTACCACTACCACTACTAATACCCTACACCATCACTACCACTAGTCCGTACCATCACTACCACTACTCTACACTACCACTACCACTACCACTACTAATACCCTACACCATCACTACCACTAGGCCGTACCATCACTACCACTACTCTACACTACCACTACCACTACCACTACTAATACCCTACACCATCACTACCACTAGGCCGTACCATCACTACCACTACTCTACACTACCACTACCACTACCACTACTAATACCCTACACCATCACTACCACTAGTCCGTACCATCACTACCACTACTCTACACTACCACTACCACTACCACTACTAATACCCTACACCATCACTACCACTAGTCCGTACCATCACTACCACTACTCTACACTACCACTCCCACTACCAGTACCCTACACAGCTACTACCACTACCCTACACAACCACTACCACTACTACAACCACTACCACTACCAATACCCTACACAGCTACTACCACTACCCAACACCATCACTACCACTTCCACTACTACTACCCTACACAACCACTACCACTACCACTACTACAACAACTACCACTAGCCCGTACCATCACTACCACTACTCTACACTACCACTCCCACTACCACTACCACTTCCATTACCCTACACCATCACTACCACTCACCCGTACCATCACTACCACTACTCTACACTACCACTACCACTACCACTACCACTACCAATACCCTAAACAGCTACTACCACTACCCTACACAAGCACTACCACTACCACTACTACAACCACTACCACTAGCCCGTACCATCACAACCACTACCACTAGTCCGTACCATCACCACCACTACCCTACACTACCACTACCACTACCAGTACCCTACACAGCTACTATCACTACCCTACACAAGCACTACCACTACCACTACTACAACCACTACCACTAGCCCGTACCATCACTACCACTACCCTACACAGCTACTACCACTACCCTACACAGCTACTACCACTACCCTACACAACCACTAACACTATCCTACACCACCACCACTACCACCACTACTACTACCACTACCTTACACAACCACTACCCTACACAGCTACTACCACTACCCTACACAGCTACTACCACTACCCTACACAAGCACTACCACCACCACTACTACAACCACTGCCCTACACAACCACTACAGCTATCCTACACCACCACCACGACCACCACTACTACTACCACTACCTTACACAACCACTACCACTACCCTACACCACCACTACCACCACCACCACTACCACTACCACTACCAGCACCCTACACAGCTACTACCTCTACCCTACACAACCACTACCACCAACACTACTACTACCACTACCCTACACTACCACTACCACTACCCTACACCACCACCACTACCCTACACAACTACTACCACTACCCTACACCACCACCACTACCACCACTACTACTACCACCACTACCTTGCACAACCACTACCACTACCCTACACCACCACCACTACCACTACCTTACACAACCACTACCACTACCCTACACCACCACTACCACCACTACCACTACCAGCACCCTACACAGCTACTACCACTACCCAACACAACCACTACCACCACCACTACTACTACCACTACCTTACACCACCACTACCACTAACCTACACCACCACCACCACCACTACTACTATCACTACCCTACACAACCACTACCACCACCACTACTACTACCACTACCCTACTCCACCATTACCACCACCACTACTACTACCACTACCACTATTCCTTACCACCACTACCACTACCCTACACTACCACTATCAGTACCCTACACAGATACTACCACTACCATACACAACCACTACCACCACCACTACCACTACCCTACACCACCACAACCTTACACTACCACTACCACTACCCTACACCACCACAACCTTACACTACCACTACCACTACCACTACCCTACACCACCACCACCACTACCACTACCCTACACAACCACTAGCCCACACTACCACAACCTTACACTACCACTACCACTACCCAACACCACCACTACCTCAACCACCAACACTACCCTACACCACCACTACCACTACCCTAAACCACCACTACCCTACACCACCACTACCACTACCCTACACCACCACAACCTCTACCACTACCACTACCCTACACTACCACTACCACTACCACCACCACTACCACTAGCACACACCACCTCTACCACTACCACTACCCTACACTACCACTACCACTTCCACTTCCACGACCACTACCCTACACCACCACTACCTCTACCACCAACACTACCCTACACCTCCACTACCACTACCCTAAACCACCACTACCCTACACCACCACTACCACTACCCTACACCACCACAACCTCTACTACTACCACTACCCTACACTACCACTACCACTACCACTACCACTACCACTACCACTACCACTACCACTACCACTACCACTACCACTACCACTACCACCACCACTACCACTAGCACACACCACCTCTACCACTACCACTACCCTACACTACCACTACCACTACCACTTCCACTACCACTACCACTACCCTACACTACCACTACCACTACCACGACCTTAAACTACCACTACCACTAACACTACCACTACCACTACCTCTACCACTACCACTACCACTACCCTACACTACCACCACCACTACCACTACACTACACTACCACTACCTTTACCACCACCACTACCCTACCCTACACCACCACTACCCAACACCACCACTACCACTTCCACTACTACTACCACTACCCTACACAACCACTACCCTACACCACCACTACCACCACTAACACTACCACTACCACCACCACCACTTCTACCACTTCCATTACCCAACACCATCACTACCAATATCCCAAACCACCACTACCACGACCCTACATTACCACTCCCACTACCCTACACAAGAACTACCACCACCACTACTACTACCACTACCACTACCCTACACAACCACTACCACTACCCTACACCACCACCACTACCACCACTACTATTACCACAACCTTACACAACCACTACCACTACCACTACCATACACTACCACTACCTCTACCCTACACCGCCACCACCACTACCACTACCCTACACAACCACTAGCCCACACTACCACAAACTTACACTACCACTACCCAACACCACCACTACCTCTACCACCAACACTACCCTACACCACCACTACCACAAACCTAAACCACCACTACCCTACACCACCACTACCCTACACCACCACAACAACTACCCTACACCACCACTACCCTACACCACCACTACCATCACCACTACCCTACACCACCATTACCACTACCCTACACTACCACTACCACTACCACTACCACTACCC